>NC_090729.1:106404144-106481644 GCF_036898095.1 Palaemon carinicauda
AAAAGGCTATGAACAAAATTTTGGACCGGTATAGTAACCGGGGGAAAATTATCAAAAATTAACTGACATTGTCGAAACAATTCCGTAATAAGTTGAGATTATCAATGAAATGATATTGTCATAGCGAGGAATATACTATCCCGTCACTACCGGGGAGGTATATAAAAAAAAAAGGGTTATAATAACATGCTCCCTGTTAAACAATTCCGTAATTAGATATGATCATTCAATGAAATAATATTGTCATAGTAGGAGATATACTATCTCGTCGTTACTGGGGAAGTATAGGATACAAATGTTATAATAACATGCTACCTGTTGGCTCCAGGGAGACAACTATGAGAGACCCGGGGGTCGTAACATGCCTACCGGGGTAGGGGGAGTCGAAAGGGGAGGGAGGAAGGGGTTCAGTGACTCCCCGCCAGCCACAAGAATCCAAACGAACACCGACAATAAATAACATAACAACAAATATCCGCTCTTCCATGATACCCCATGAACAAAATTTCTACTTATAGTAGAAACTAAAATAATATAGTATATAACGAAACATAACCAATACACAACCGAGTTCCCCCCGCCGACCGATGGCCAATCAGAGCGGCGGGGAAAAAAGGCTACGACAAGGCATGAGAATGAATGTACTTGACTGAAACCCCGGTGGATGTTCTCGGTACCAACTAGTGAGTCATAAGATATCTCAGGAATGGATGGTGTGAGGGGAGGGGGGGGGAGGTGGTGGCAAGGCTGAGGTACGAGAGGACTCGATCCCGCCGTAATGCCAAACCGCTCACACAACGTGAGAGACGAGAGGAATCCCTGAATTGGGGATAATGGGGGGGAAGGAGGCAACGAGAACTAACCAATGAGGGGGCAGGAGGCGATCACGTGGACATGAGGGAGGACAGGAGTACCAACCTGACCGATGGAACCACGTAAGTAAAACGGAATGATCATAAACTGAATGAGCAATAAAATAGTGTAAAATAATGTACAATAATGATAAATGATGTAACACATTGAACTGGTTTATAGGCATGCGTAACTTAAAAATAAAATTAGTAAGAGAAGGATGCAAGGGAATGGCAGGGGGATAATAGCTGGTAGCCCTACAGAACGGGAGGAGTCGCACTGGACAGGGATACCAACATAACTTCTACCTCGGGTAGATGCCAAACTGTAGGAAACAATTAAAATAACAACTGCCCCGTGAGAGTTCCACTCAAACTAAGCGATAACTAGACTAGATGGTAATCGCAATAATTATTAATAAGATCAATATATAATATCAATAATATGATAATATAAACCTTAATGCGGTAGCGAAACCAACTAGACCGTGCCCAAAGGCAGGCTTGCCAACCAAGTTCAAAACTATGATACGTAGTATATCATCAAAACATCAAAATAATATCCAAAGCACAATGATGAGGTGTAATCGGTTAGAAAAACCTCCAAAATAAGGTTCGAAACGAAAAACAATTGGTATGGAAGACCAATTGTAATACGTTAAGAACGAGCGAAAGCGGTAGCAAGCCAGCAAGGGAGCCGCAAGCGGACTGACAAGAGGAAAAAATAAAACCTCGAATAAAATTAAAATTAATGGCAATGCTACCCCCAAAAGCTCAAAACTCATAGATCTGGTACTTAACTTAGATGGGGAGACCAGGGAATCTGCCATCTGCACAAAGAAATGAGATATGAACGAAAACACCGAAGAGAAAAATATGCAAATGTTGATAAAAATATGTGCTATAAAGGAGTGACGTCACTGGCGTGGGTGGTAGTAGTGTTGATCGGCACCTCGCTGTGGCGGGGATTTTGAAGAGGAGATATATAAATGGTGCGAGACCTCTGGTTGTGAATTATCACGCCCCAGTATTATATCGACACCTTATATAGGTGAGCGAGCTGGGTTCAGCCTGGCATTCCTATGCAATTTTTTCTCTTGTAATATATAACAGTTATATACCTTAGAAATGGTGCTAAAGGAGCATTTCACTGGGTGGCACAGCTCGGAGCCCAGAAATACCAATTTTATTGAAACTTATACCATAAAAACTACTCTATCAACCGAACAATTCTGTCAGACAGAATTTTGATTTTCCTTTCTGTTTTTTTTTAATGAATTTTTATTTTTTTTCCTCCTCTAGACGGAAAATAATCGTGAAAAAAAATATAGAAAGAAAAGCAAAATTTTGTCTGACAGAATTATGGGATTTTTATTCTTCTTTTCAATGATATCTTTCCCTCTGATATCGAACAAGAAATAAGTGAGAAAAATGTACCTAAGTGTGAATAAGTATGTTTTTGAGTTATGAGCTCCCAAAGATTTGCAACACATTTTCGCTTCTTTTCTTATTAAAGAAATCAAGATAATATTATGATAACTTTTATTGTTTATTCTTACATAAATGCACCATAAACGAGGTATTTGAACCATCAGTTTACTATTCCTATGTTAGAGTTGCCAGCGATCTCTCCTTGTTGCCAGTGGTTTAGTTAGCAGGTTTCAGCTCTGTACTCTTATTCATGTTTCCCTCTTTCTTGGTTCTTTTTTCTTGTTCTCCACTTACTTTTTGTTTTTCCTATCACCTTATGTAACATTGACATTGGTATAAAGTTCCAGAGGACGTTGTGAAAGCACAATCTACATACGAACTTCAAGTAAATAAACACATGCATTATAATTTCTATATGTCTTTGGAAACTTTGCTGATGTTATCGTAGCTGGTAGTTTTCATTTACCTGCCTTCAACAATGCCTTTCATTTCTGCCAGAAGTACGATATATCCAAACATATAAGTAAGAGAAAGAGAGAGAGAGAGAGAGAATTATAGTATTTGTATAAATGACAGTTTTAGATCATTTGAGAAAGAGAGAGAGAGAGAGAGAGAGAGAGAGAAAACTATGATTCTGTCAAAGTCAGTCAGGTAGACGACGCAGTAAGGATGACGTCATCATTTAAAGACCGCTATATCTTCATTGTTTGGAAAAATTATTGACTATTTGTTCTTTTTATGACCTTAGGTAATATTGGCCTTGCTATAAAGTTCCCGAGGACGTTGTAAAAACAATCTACATACGAACCTCAAGTAAACAAACGCATGCATTATAACTTCTGTAAGTGTTTGGAAACTTTGCCTTTTGTTCTCTTAGTAGTAGATTTTGTTCAACTACGCTCTACCAATGCCTCCCATTTCTGCCAGACGTACAATAGATCGAAACATAAGAGAAAAATCGCTATAGATATGAAAAAATAACACACAAAGACGATTTTGTCAAACTTAGTCATGCAGACGATACAGTAAGGATGACGTCATCATTTAAAGACCGCTATATCTTCGTTATTTGTAAAAATAATTGGCTGAAACTTCTGTGGAGCATGTACGATATGTTTGTGCATACATAGAAGCAATAAAATGATTTTCGATTTCTGAAAGTTATGTCAAAACCCCATGGCAGACGGCCCCCTTAAATAGCACTTTTGGTAAATTGTAATAGATGGAGTTGCAGTAGTCAATCCCGGTAATAACACAGTTTATCAGAAGTTTCTTTACAGAATTTCTTTCCAGGTACTTTTTTATAAACGCAATATTTCTTAGATGATAACCAGTAGTTTTTACTACATTATTTATTTGGGCATTTGGACAGGTTACAGTCAAGAAATACACCTAGATCTCGAACTTTACTACACATAACTTGCAATCCCAACAAAATTTTTTTTTACTAACTTCCACTCCTCTAAATTACCAGTTTCTCTCACTTTCACTCTGTCATATGCCATTTTCAACCTTTCTTGATATTCACTTTTTACCTCAGGTTTTATTTACTCATTAACCCTCACTAGCTCCCTTTTACATCCCCCCCCCACACTATTCCCCCACTCTTTTGCCACAACTATTTTTCTTCCACCAATAAAGGATCAGACAAACCGTTACCCATACCCCTAAACACGTGTACATCTTTCAATCTTCCAAACAATTTTCTAGTTATCAACATATAATCTATTAAAACCCTTTCTATCACTCTTCCATTTGCCACTCTTACCCATGTATACCGTACTTGTTTTAACTTTATTTTTGAAAAAGCTAGAGCTTATCGCCATCTCTTGCTCAACAAACATGTCTACTAGTCTCTCACCCCTCTCAATTTCACCTGGTATGCCACGTACTTCCCAATGACACCTTCTACCTCTCCAGCGCCCACTCTAGCATTTAAGTCACCCTTGACAACTACATAATTCCTTCTACCCAGGCCTTCTACACACCTAGTTAACTCATTCCAGAACTCATTCCACTCTTCTTCACTTTTCTCACAACCTGGCCCATTGGCACAAACAAAAGCCCAACATTCCCCACCTAACCTAACCCTTACCCACATTAACTGAGAAGATATTTCCTTCCATTCCACTACTTTACTTTTCATCCATTCACTCAGCAATAAAGCCACACCTTCTCTTGCTCTTCCCCTTTAAATCCTAAACACTCTACCAGTCGCTTCACCAAACATCATTTCACCCTTCCCTTTTATTTTGTCTTAAAGTCAATATATCCATCCCTCTATTCCTAACCCTTTTACCCCCAGGCTCTTTGGAAATTTCCAACCCTTAACCCCCAGGGGGTTATTTTTTCCCCAGCACATTTTGCAGTATATTTTTTTTAAATTGCTCTAACAGCCTTAATTTTTGTCATAGAGAGGCCAGGTTGGTCTCATTCTCTTGGAAAATGCCTGAATTTTTTTCCAAATATCATCAAAAATATGAAAAAAAAATTTTATAGCATTTTTTTGCAAGGACGTACCGGTACGTCCATGGGGGTAAAGGGATGGGTTTTGTTAAACGTACCAGTACTTCCTTTGGGGGTAAAAGGGCTAACATACTGTACTTCCAATATCACATCTTTTACTCTCTATCGTACTACATCCACGCACATTCAGATGTCACAAAACTAGAGTGCGGGGAGCAGTCACTCTCCCCCCAGCTCCACCTCTTCGATGTCTCACAGGAGTATACGTATAATACAGAAGAGGGGGTTCCCAGACCCCTCATCCCGTCCTTTTTAGTCGCCTCCTATGACATGCAGGGATACGTTGGCGATATTCTAATTGTTGTTACGCCACCGCGGCCACAAGGGGCCATAATGTTTCTTAGAGCTTCGAAATAAATGAAATGAATGCAATTTGTAAAATTTTTTTCCTTAACACGCAGAATGAAATGGAAACCTTCCATTTGTGTACTGTAAGCTCCATCGTCAATCATAATGAACAAACGAATGCATTAAACACACATGATCAAAGTGATAACTCATGATATTAAGAGCTCTTAGTAAATATTTTGTTATTGCAAATGTTTTACTTACCGTATCCATATAAATACTTATGTAAGTAGCAAAACAGGAAAACTATCTTTTTTTGTGTTTAAGGGAACCGTCCGCAATGGTGTTTGACAGAACATATTTAGAAAATAAAATATCGTTTTATTGTTTCTATGTATGCAGAAACATATCGTACACGCTCTCCAGAAGTTTCAGCCAATTATTTTTACAAATAATTGAGATAAAGCAGTCTTTAAATGACGACGTCATCCTTACTGCGTCGTCTGCATGACTGAGTTTGACAAAATCGTCTTTGTGTGTTGAATTTTGCATTTATATAACAATTTCTTCACTTATACTGTATTTTGAAATCTCGTACGTCTGGCACAGATGGAAGGCATTGGTAGAGGGTAGGCGAACGTAAACTACGATCTACGAGAAGAACAGCCAGAGTTTCCAAAGACGTATAGAAGTTATGTTGCGTGTGTGTTTGTTTACTTGCAGTTCGTATGTAGCCTACATTGTGTTTTCACAACGTCCTCGTGAACTTTATAGCAAGGCCAATGTTACCTAAGGTCAAAGAAAGAACAAAAAGTAAGCAGAAAATAACAAAAAAGAACCAAAAAGAGAGAGAAACATGAAAAAGAGTACAACAAAGCTGGAAACTTCTAACTAAAACTCTGGCAACTATGAGAGGCCGCTGGCAACACATGACACCCCTACACCAAGTGTATTAGTAAACATAGGGTTTAAATACCTCGTTTAGAGACCTTTCGTGTAGGAATAAACAATGTAAGTACAAAGTAAGGTTATCATGATAATGTTATCTTGATTTTTTAAGAAAAAAGCAAAAATTTATAGCAAATCTTTGGGAGCTCATAACTCAAAAACATAAGATACATTTTTCTCACTTATTTATAGTTTGATTTTAGAGAGAAAGATATCATTGAAAAGAGGAATAAAAATCCCACAATTTTGTGTAACAGAATTTTGATTTTGATTTTTTTTTTCATGATTATTTTAGATCTAGACAAAGAAAATTAAGAAAAAAATCATTAAAGAGGAAAATCGAAAAGCTGTCTCACAGAATTATTCAATTTATAAAGAAGTTTCGATGGTATGATATTCAATACAATTGGTGTCATATTAGTGGAGAAAAATGTACCTAATTTTTTTATAAAAACCATGATTTTTGCTAATAAATCAAATTTTTCTGGGCTCAACCTGTGCCGGCCAGTGAAATGCTCCTTAAGCACCATTTCTAAGGAAAATAACTGCTATAATATTACCAGAGAAAAAAATGCATAGGAATGCTAGGTTGAACTAGCTCGCTCACCTATTGGTGTCGATATAAACTGGGGCGTAATATAATCAGAGGTCTCACACCATTTAGACATTTCCTCTTCAGAATCCCTCAATAGTGAGGTGCCGTTCAACATCTCCTGCCGCACAGACCAGTACTACTAACTCTACCCACGCTTGCCCAACACTCCTTCATAGCACCCGAATACGCGTACAGTACATCTTTGTTGTGTTTGACTCTGTGTTTTTTTGGGTATTTCTCCCTTTCTACGCATCGATGGCAGAATCCCAAGTTACTCCATCGAAGTTAAGTACTATATCCATGAGGTTTAAGCGTGAATGGGCAGTGTAGCCTTTGTTTTATTAATTCAGAGTGATTTATTCTTAACCGTTCGTGGTTCCACGGCTCCTGCCCCTTCTTGCTAGTTCGTTCGTTATTTTCTTTCGTCATTGTTATTCGTTCGAACTTTTTGGAGATTTTTACCTTTACACCGATTATATGCTTACAACTTTAGCGTATCATTATTATTATAAGCTATGGTATCAGTGTTACGTATCAGTTAAGGCTTTCAGTTATGTTGGCATGCCTGCCTTCGTGCATGTTAGTGGATAGCGTTCCCTCGGGGAACTGTTTTGCTGTTTTATTCTAGGAGCATTTCACTGACTATTTACGTTCCACATAGTTTTACGTTTTGGTTCGAGTGGGACTCTCGCGTAGCCCTTTATTTTGTGTTACTGTTCGGTATCTACCCGCTTCAGTAGTAAGGTTGGTATCCCTGTTTTCCATCTTCTGAGATGACGTCATGCTTCCTCCCTTGCCACTCGCTTGCGTCCCTCTCTTGCCATATTAATTTTGCATGCCTAGCCTTTTACGTGATTACGCTTTTATTCATTATTTATTATTATGTATTTATAGCAGTTACATATTGATTTTTATTGTCACACTCCGTTATGATCATATTTTTGGGATTTTCCATGTTTGTGTTGAGGGGATCTCCAGTTGGTAGCCCTGTCTACCACCACCTGTTCACGTGATTCCCCTGTACCCCTCCACCCCTCCCAGAGCGCATCTCTCCTCTAGTTCGATGGTTGTTGGTTATGACAATACGGGCCAAGTATGCTTGTTCCTCAGTCTTCCCTCAACATTCCGACATATTGAGGACCGAGATTATCTCACGGGGTACTACATAGTCTCATTCACCCCGGGCAGTTCTCATCTCCCCCCTCCCGTCGTCTCGATTGGCCATCAGTCGGGGGAGGGGGAGGGCCGGGACTGCCGGGGACTATATCACGTGCCCTATCCATGTGATTGGGCAGTATACCAAATGCCTTCTCGGGATGGCTTTTGATTTTAGCTTAAATGGAATTAGAAATGAGACCTTATCTATATTTTAGGAGTGTCCCCATCATACGATACCTCCTGCCATTATCGTTCGTAGTAGGACCTATTATTAACCTACAATTATAGCATTCTACACGAATCATTATCTTCGTCCCGGTACGTCCGGTAGTCTCGTTGGTGGATCCCTTGTCTCCTCCAGCATTCTCCCACCGTTACCCTCCCGTCATCAGACATTGAGGCCTCCGGGCTTACAATTCTGCCGGATCTGATGACACTGACACAGATTATGATTCCTACTCTCCCTACGGGAGCCCTATACTCTCACGGACGTTAATGTATAAGATCATAATAATCGGAGTTCTTTATTATATGTATTTTAAGGTGTAACTTTAAGTTTACTCTAAGTTTACTTTAAGTTTACTTTGGGTATTTCTTATCCCGGTCCCCGGGACTGTTATTTAATTCTATTCATCCCTTATTTATACATCCTTTTCTGCAATAGTCTAAGGTTCTCTGCATGTTTAATATAAGACTATGCATTTTGCCTTAATTTCAAGGTCTGGACCCTCCGGGGTCCCTTCTAGAGATCTTAATTAGGTGTTCATAGACTATTCCTTTAACAGGTGGTCCGCTGTCAGATGACAGCCTGCGTGGCCGTCCTTCAACAGCCCTGCGGACATGAGGTCTGTAGATCTCACGCCGACTGCAGGGTCCAAATGGATGACCTTATAGTTTGGCACCCCGACAACTGCCTTGTCTGTTACGCCCTTGTCACCATCCTCTCTTCGGAATCAGTGAGTCCTCTATAGGTCGTTTTTTCTACTTGCATTCCTCTTGCTTTATATAATGAACCTTTGGTTATCATTTCTCTCGAGCTCTGTCTCCCGGGTTTGCTAACCATATCCCTGCTCTTTCAGAGTTCTCAAGCAGCTAAGACCACAGCAAGAGCCACCTTGAAAGTTTGGGTAGGCGGCTTCGCCCGTAACGTCAAGGCCAAGAAGCCTTATGTTCTTTCTGAAGAATACTGCAACTTGATTTATCCCAACGCGAAATCTTCTGCAGCAGTGCCTTAAGAAGTGGCAGCCCCTATTATTGCCGACATTACAGCAACCCTTGGCCTTGCTCTTGATCAGGATACTGACCTCGGTGACGACCCCGACCCCATTGAGGACAATGTTGCAGCTCTGAATTTGGACTTGGAACCCATGGGTTTGGACGAACCGGAGCCAGGTAAGGAGGTAGGTGAGGCAGGTGGGTCCGGCGCTAAGATCCCTCTTCTTAGCCCTTCTTTTTCTTCGTCATCTAGGTTTTGATGCGAACCGTGAATCTACCCCAAGATCACACCCGGTTCCTCCCAAGGTTAAGTCTCAGAAGAGACCCTTAGTTAGGACTCGCAAGAGTCCTACACTACCCAAAACAACCAAGTCAAAGAAGGCTTCCCTCCCCGGAGCCCCAAGTGGCTCAGCTAGCACCTCCTCTACTTCTCAGGACCCGGAAGTGCAGCCAACTTCGACCCGGTGGCTCTCACTAATATGATGTCTAGGATTGTCTCAGAGCAGATTAGCTCGATGCTATCTGCCGTTACCAACAGACTGGATACCTTAGAAGGAGGACTGCCTCAACAACAGCAGTTCCTAATCCCAGACGCCTCAAAACTCCCGCCTTTCACTAAAAATAACCCGTGGAAAATGGCGCTCCACTCCCCTTTCACTGACGGGATGTTGACTATTGAAGGCTTCGGAACCCGGCCCATTGAAGACTTTGAGTTCTTCCCTCCCGGCCTTCGATTCCCCTTCCCTGGCTTCACCCGGCTGACAGAAGAAGCTCTTGTCCGGCTAGATAAGGTCCCTAAGGAGACCGTTATCTTCCCAAAAGAACAGGCTCAGTCTGTTTGGGTAAGAACCCTGAACTAGTGGGGTTGCACGAACACCATGCTAACTCCCCACAAGAGCACATACACTATGTTTCTTGTGGACGAGCAAACCCCTACTCCTTGCGTCACCAAAATGGTGGACTTAGCTCTTCAGGCGGTGGCCGAAGACAAACCTTTGCCACAGCTTCGGGAGACAGACCCTACATCTCTTCTGATCCCATCAGATAATGAATGTTGGCTTAACATCCAGTTAACATTTACCTCTGGCAAATTATCCGCTGACTGTGCGTCGACGCAATTTAGTGGACGTCTTCCAAGACTTCCCGAAACCTTAATTCAACTCGAGTTCGAGTCCCGGTCTAGATTTGGCAGGAGCCTAAACATCTCGACGATGTCAGAGATGCTTTCCCTCAACTTTGATGAGGAACACGTCTTTAAGGTCTTGACAAAGGCCACCTTACAATCCTTGTTATCGGATTGCTATGACTTCTTGGTAGCCAAAAGACGTTGCCGTAGGCATGTTTTGTCAGAGGCTACTATCCGCCATGAGCCGAATAAGCTCATTAAAGCCTCCGCTTGGGGTCCGGACCTGTTCCCGGAGGACATGGTCAATTGGGTGTTGAGCGAAGCTGCCAGGGTTAACCAGAGCCTCAAGGTCCGTTGGGGTCTCACTCCCAAACGGAAATTTGAACAGTCGAACGTTCATTCCCAGGGCAGGAAAAGGCTACGTCCTTATAGTTCTGCCCAGTTCCGCCAACCTCTCCAGGTAGTCCAGCCGATCCCGGTTGCTCAGACTATCCAACCCTCCACCTCCAAGCCTCAGCCCCAAGAGGAATATGTTCTCATCCCTAAAAGCCAGATGGCTTCAAGTTCGTTCACCTCACCGGCTTACAACCCTACCTATGAGTCCCGGGGTTCCTCTCAAGGATACCAGCGAGGCAGGGGCCTTGGATCAAGAGGTTCCTTTCAGAACAGAGGCAAGGGAAGATATTTCTCCCGTGGAAAGGGATCACGCGGAGGCCGTTCTGGAAAATCCTCCAACTACTGAGAATCTTCAGGTAGGAGGGAGACTTTATGCGTTCAGGAGTCGCTGGAGGTTCAGTCCTTGGGCCTTCAGCATAATTTCCAAGGGCCTGGGGTTGAGTTGGATAGAAGCGCCTCCTCCACCGACCAAATTCCATCAACTCCCGACACCGGATCTGACTCTGTTTACCCAGGATCTATTGCAGAAGAACGCAATTAAAAAAAAAACAAAGCATCTGAAGTTTCAAGGTCGCTTATTCAGCGTCCCGAAGAAAGACTCAGACAACCGAAGAGTCATCCTAAATCTTTCCTGGCTAAACTTGTTCATTCAATGCGACAAGTTTCACATGCTTACCGTCTCGCAGGTACGGACCTTACTTCCCCGCGGGGCCGTCACCACCTCCATAGATCTTAACGATGCTTACTATCACGTTCCAATAGCGAGACATTTCCGCCCATTCCTAGGATTCAGACTAGGCAACAAGGCTTACACGTTCAAAGTCATGCCTTTCGGGCTCAACGTCGCGCCCAGAATTTTCACGAAACTGGCGGAATCAGTCATTCAAGAACTTCGAACCCAAGGGGTCCAAGTCGTCCCATATCTGGACGACTGGCTAATCTGGTCAGACAACGTCAAGGATTGTCTTAGAGCAACAAACAAAGTGATTCAGTATCTTCAGTCTCTAGGATTCCAAATAAATTTCAAAAAGTCCCGCCTAACACCGGAGACCAAGTTTCAGTGGCTGGGATTACAGTGGGACCTACGCTCTCACACCCTATGTCTTCCCAGATCCAAGAGAATAGAGATTGCGAAGAATACCAAACGCTTTCTCAGGGAAAAGATAACATCCAGAAGGAATCAAGAAAAGATCCTAGGATCCCTGCAATTCGCTTCAGTGACAGACCTTCTACTGAAAGCGAAACTGAAGGACATAAACCGGGTTTGGCGCTCCAGAGCGAACAACAAATTTCGAGACAAGAAGACCCGTCTTCCTCCCATTCTTCGGAAGAGGCTTCTCCCATGGACAACCACCAAGAGCCTGTCGAAATCGGTCCGTTACAGTACCCTCCTCCAAAGATAGTCATCCACACGGATGCCTCCCTATCAGGTTGGGGAGGTTATTCCCAACACAGGAAGGTTCAGGGCCTTTGGTCCACAATGTTCCAACAGTTCCATATAAATGTCCTAGAAGCCATGGCGGTCTTACTAACTTTAAAACGTCTTTCCCCGGCCAAGAAGCAACACCTGAGACTAGTTCTCGACAACGAAGTTATAGTCCGTTGCCTAAACAGAGGGGGCTCCAAGTCAAGCACCATTAACCATGTGATGGTAGCGATCTTTTCCCTAGCAGCCTCAAACCAATGGCACCTATCAGCTGTCCATCTGGCTGGAGTTCGGAACGTTGTGGCAGACGCACTCTCAAGGACGACCCCGTTGAGTCAGAATGGTCACTAGATCGAAAATCGTTTCAGTGGATCCTCTCCCAGGTCCCGGACCTCCAGTTAGATCTCTTTACGACGTAGTCCAACCACAAACTAAAATATTATCTCAGAACTGGAACACCTGGAAAAGGATTTATCTTTTCCCACTGGTGAACCTATTGATGAAGGTGCTGGACAAACTTCGAACCTTCAAAGGTCAAGTAGCCCTGGTGGCCTCCAATTGGCCCAAGAGCAATTGGTTTCCTCTTTTACTGGAGCCGAGTCTCCGCCCTCGCCAGATTCCCAACCCGACTTTGACTCAAATAGTACAAACGTGCACTGTGTTCGCTTCCTCAAACATTCAGAACGCCCTAACTTTATGGACTTCATGAAGTTTGCGGCCCAAAAAGGGGCTAACATAGATCCCTAGAATACTTTATTCTTAGAATCAGATAAGAGAGCCTCCACTCTTCGTCAGTATGACTCAGCGGTCAAAAAACTAGCAAAGTTTTTGAAGGATTCTAATGTTGTCTTAATGACATTAAACCTAACGGTTACCTTTTTCAGAACCTTGTTTGAGTCAGGTTTGGGAGCTAACACTATTACTACCATCAAGTCTGCCTTGAATAAAATTTTCCTGGTCGGGTTTAATATAGATCTAACTGACTCATTGCTAGCTTCAATTCCAAGAGCCTGTGCCAGACTGAAACCATCCATTCGTCCTAGCTCGGTTTCCTGGTTTCTCAATGATGTTCTTAAACTGGCGTCAGAAACCATCAACGACTCATGTGAGTATATACCTCTACTCAGAAAAACTCTATTTCTTATGAGTTTAGCATCCGGCGCTAGAATTTCGGAATTAGCTGCCTTGTCAAGAGATCCAAGCCACATTGAGTTCCTTCCATCAGGAGAAGTTCTCCTCTCCCCAGACAAAGTCTTCTTGGCCAAAAATGAAGACCCTCAGAACAGATGGTCCTCCTGGAAAATTATCCCGCTCCCTCAGGATCCTTCCCTGTGTCCTGTTACCACTCTAAAGTCCTTTCTATCGTGGACTTCCTATAAGACCTCAGGGCCCTTGTTTGTTAGAGAGCAGGGTGGGACTATAACTTTAAAAGGGATCAGGCAACAGATTTTGTATTTTATCAAACAGGCTAATCCTGAGTCTTTCCCTCACGTCCATGACATACGGGCGGTAGTAACCTTAATAAATTTTTCCCATCACATGAACTTTGCAGATCTTATTAAATATACCTGATGGAAATCCCCGTCAGTGTTCAGGCGGCACTATCTTAAACATCTAGAGGCCTTTAAACTCACTACCATAGCCGCAGGGAGCATGGTAGCCCCCGAACAAATTCATTCCTAATTAATTCCTAAATTTACTATGTCTTGCCATCTTCTTCCTCTTACCTGCCTCACTTACAGTTCCTACCTGAGTTCAGTTTGTTATGTCACACCCAAGGGTGTCCCCATGTCTTAGGATATTGTTTATCTCTATTACTAATTATCATATTTACATTTTGTCCTGCGAACTGTATTCCTTTTATATCCAGTTTTATATGGTTTTATCTAAGATGTTCTGACCTCGAATCATAATTTTGATTATCAAGTTTATTTTTACATTTTGCCATCCCTTCCTGGGATATTATACCTTATCAGTTTTTGATGTTATGAAAAGACTATCGTCTACTACTACAACTCTTGATTAAACTACTGTTATGTTATTTTGATTTTAATTCGTTCCCTCATATATACTGAAGTTTGGGTTCGTTTCTCTTGTACTATTTCACTGGCCGGCACAGGTTGAGCCCAGAAAAGGGATTTTGACGGAGGAAAAATCTATTTCTGGGCGAGAGACCTGTGCCGCCCAGTGAACCCACCCTAGTTGTCCCTCCCTGATCAGACCCCAAACTTGGGGTGCTATGGGGAGTGTTGGGCAAGCGTGGGTAGAGTTAGTAGTACTGGTCTGTGCGGCAGGAGATGTTGAACGGCACCTCACTATTGAGGGATTCTGAAGAGGAAATGTCTAAATGGTGCGAGACCTCTGATTATATTACGCCCCAGTTTATATCGACACCAATAGGTGAGCAAGCTAGTTCAACCTAGCATTCCTATGCATTTTTTTCTCTGGTAATATTATAGCAGTTATTTTCCTTAGAAATGGTGCTTAAGGAGCATTTCACTGGGCGGCACTGATCTCTCGCCCAGAATAGATTTTTCCTCCGTCAAAATCCCTTTTTTTTTTATCCAATGACACAAAATTTTTATATGATGAAGATAGTATACATGTCTAAAACATATATAAAAATCATGTATTCTGAATCATTAGACAATTAAATGGCGGACATAGCGGACGGGCCCCTTAATCAACAGTAGCAAACTGCCGCTAATGACAGTATGATAATTTACGATAATTCGAAACTGTTACGAAGGATAATTGTTCATTCCATATCCAAAATACTTTTCCTAACTTCAGTTATAAGTCAACTTGTACCCACCTTAATTATGGAGCAAAAAGAAAAAAAAAAGAAAAAAAAAGATGGTGTGAGCTTGGAGAAAGTAAGGATAATTTTGATCATGATTGATTTTTGATATGACAAACTTTGTGAAAAAACAAAGAGTTCATTTGAGAGAGAGAGAGAGAGAGAGAGAGAGAGAGAGAGAGAGAGAGAGAGAGAGAGAGAGAGAGAGAGAGAGAGAGAGAGAGAGAGAGAAATGATAATGATAGTTTTAAATGTAATAAATGAAAAATGATAGGTTATAACACATTAGTGGTTATGTAATATTAACTGTATAGATGTTTTGAAGTTAAAAAATAGTATAAACAATACTTTGTTACTGTATCCGCGCATGTTCTCGTAAGCGGCAGCTAGACATCAGCTGATTTATCACAGGCCAAAGGAAAACAAAAAGAAGTCAGGAACTCTCAGTTATTAAAACAAACCCAAAATTCAAAACAAAAGTACATAAATGTTTTCTTTAAGCACAATTAACCATTCAAATAGTCACAACTTTTCTGAAATAAAATGATGTTTCCTAATAAATAGTGGTTTGCTGACGAATCGGATGCTGTATTTTAAGCTACGATTGAAATGGATTTATACACGGTGTATTTTTTTTGTCGTATTTGATTGACTCTTTTTAAGGAAACTGATTTTGGTTTCTTCATCTATATGTAAGAGAGAGAGAGAGAGAGAGAGAGAGAGAGAGAGAGAGAGAGAGAGAGAGAGAGAGAGAGAGAGAGAGAGAGAAAATCAGCTGTTGTAATCGATTGCCGTGTTTTTTGTTTGTTTCTTGTACCACCTGAAGCAAGGAATTGCTCACCACAACTAACAATAGTCATATTAATTTCATTCTTAAACTCAGGTTGCCTAATGTGAACTTAATTTTTTTGGGCTCAGCCATGTCGTCCTTTCTAAGGGATATTTAGCTACAGTGATACTCCCAGAGAATTGACCATAGGTCTCCAGAATTCTAACTTCTGGCGCGAGTATCCTTAAGAAAATTCTTAAGGATATTGCATATCAAGGGACGTATTTCTTGATACGACACATGGCAATCTTCACCAGGAATAGAGCTTTCACTCTGAGAGGGAAGAGTGGCGAAAATGAAGGTCATCAAGGTTACCCCGTGGATCCCCTTCCCGTACTTACACAGAGCCACTCATGGCAGCTCATTCCTTTAATAGTAGCCAATTAAGCACGGTGTATCTCCCGCTCGCTCTCAGTGTTTTGTTACTATTCCTGGATTATTATCATGCATTCTCCAGCATATTCATCCTCTGGAAAGTTGAGTATTTAATCTTTCCTGTGTATAATTTTTAGTTCCCTTCTCACAGTTAAATTAGCATAATTTAGATGTGTTTAGCGGAGCACAGCCATCACCAGAGACGCCATTTTGGACGCTGTCGTACGCCATAAATGCTTTATTTAATCATTAGTACGACATTCCCGGTATTTAGCTTTAATGAATTATAGCTATTTAGGCATATTATACTAGTGAAGATCAGATCATGCACGTAATATTTCCTCTTCTGTGAAAAGTTTCGATCGTATACGATAGGATCTCGGTGACGTAGCGTAGCCGAGATCCCGACTCGAGTTAGGCTAGCCTAATGCATTTTAGTATACTTTATTAACGTTATCCCTGTTTACCCTCTTGTATCGTTTATCAATTCATTCGGAGATAGCATATCTTCTAGAATTACTAGCATAATTCGATACTTGTCTCTTTTAGAGATTTAATGGTAAACCCTTCCTTCCCTCTGAGTGCCGCCATTAGGTGACAACCCTGTCTTGGTCTTGCCATAGAGTAGTATACTCCGGCTTGACGGGGATTGTGTTTCTGTCTTCCCTCTTTGCCGGTGAGTATCCCGGCTTTGAATTACGACAGTAACTCAGAGTACCCAGTCTTGTCGGCAACTCTACTGACGGGGGATTAGTCATTCCCCTGCTGGTTCACAGTTGCAGGCATAGGAAGCCCGGCTTCCCTAGCCCACAACCGAAAGTGGTAGTACAATTACCGCCACCTTCTCCCTTGTGGTCTAGAAGACATGTCTTGTATCTGGCAAGGTCTTAGGCCGAGGAATCGTTATTCCTCTGCCGCCCAAGACGGCACCAGGATAGAAACTATGTTTCTGTGTTTGTGGCCGATATTGGGAGGCAGACGTGCCGCCTTCTTTCGTTGCAAAATATAAAACCCTTTCCCTTCCCCTTTCTGTCCTTTAGTTATGGCCTAGCCGTCACAACATCTGTGGCCGGTATTCTACAATCTCCCCGCATGCTGGTCTGATTGCGATGCCAGCCGGGCTCCTACAAAGGCGGCTTGATTGCCGCTTCGACCTTCCCCCCTAACGGAAGCAATGCTCCGGGAAAGGTTGTGCCGGCCATGACGGCTGCCAGTGGGAGACCCTTATAACTTTGAGTATTCTTCAGTCCTCTCTTGGACTGCCATCCACAAACCCTGGAACCGGCAGAGCAGCCAGCAACAGATACTGTACTGTGGCTGGATGGAAGCTAGAATTATTACATTCTCCCCCTTCTATTTAAATCCTTATTCTGGAAGAAGGCAGGGGAGACAGTAGTCCCTACAACCCTAGTTATTGTACTAAACTATAATAATATGGTAGCCCTTCTCTCCATGGTTTCTCTCTCTCTGTCGGCTAGTGCCGGTAGCATGCTGGCAGAACTACAGTATAAGATTATACAGTAGCCAGTATTTCTACAGTATAGTACATACTGCAGTTAGAAAACTATAGTATATACACTAATATACAGTAGTATGCTTTCCAACATATTCTGTGTATCCTTTCACAGTCCATTGTTGAGACTGGTAAAAAATGTTGAAGTGAAGTATTCCTTCAATATCCTGATGAGCCATAGGTCATCAGGACATAATATCTTCCCCCTACAATATTAATATTCCAATTGTGGGAAGGTTATTGCTAGTATACACTAACTTCAACTCTAGAATTTAGAGCTCTTCCACCCTAGATTTCCCTAATAAGAAAATTTTAAATATTAATATTGAGGGAGGTCACAGCAATTGCCTGGACAGGAGACACAGATATGTGTCTTTCCTATTTTCTTTCTAGCTTACTATCCTAAGCTATATTGATAATAGTAAGTGCTAATTTAATGCATGAATATAATTTATCAGTGTGATAAATTACCCCATACTCATTTCACCTTTTTCTTTCCTTACAGGAGAAGGCCAAGGTGAAGTGTGAGGTGATGTACTATAACCACAAGAGTAAGAACTTTTGTGGCCACACCATGTGCAGGTCTCATGCCCCTTGCTCCATCGCAACTGAAACCTTGAGATATTGGGATCCCAAGGATTGCAATGTCTGCTCGGCCTTGACGACCAAGGGTTTCGGCGATCCCAAGACTACGGAGTCGAGGGATACTGCGAGGGAAATGCTTCGGAAGTGGGTACGAGGGTTCCAAAAGAATTCTCCGGGACCGTACCTACCAAGCGACATGATCAGAAGCCTGCTGTTGCCTAAGGCAGCAGCTGATGCCGTCGTACCTCAAGCACGACCCGACCTCCCTGCATACAACTTGCAATAGAAGCCAACATCAACGAGGCTCTACAAGGCATGGACATGCATCAGGAGAGGATGTCAGAAGTGTCCTCGGCCACCGAAAAGGGTCTCCTTCAAAAGGACCCTGAAGAAGAGGTGGCCCAACCACCTAGAGAGGAAGATCATCTCGAGTCGACAGGAGCGGAGGACCCTCTTCCGTCTGTGTCGACATTTCAGCCTGTGCCGTCAACTTCTTCGGCTCCAACCCCTCAACCAGACCTGCTGGGCCAAGCGATTATGTCCCAGATTCAGCAGTTGGTTGATACTCTACGTAAGGAAAACGTAGATATGAGGAAGGAATTCAGGGAAGGAAGACGTGTAGTTGCTTCTCGTGGGTCATACAAGCAACCCAAAGTGTCTGACCTGCCACCATGCTCCGAAACCAATCCCTGGAGGTATGCAGAGTTCATGCCCATGATGAATGGGAAACTACATCTCGGAGGAGATGGGGCCATCCCCCTTGACGACATTCAATCCTGGCCAAACCTTTCGGCTTACCCGGAATGTTTCTAACAGCTGAAGAGTGAGCCGGCTTCTAAGGAAGAGACGGAACCCAAGGAAGTCATGGTTTTTGACCACGACAAGGCACAGGCTCTCTTGAAGAGTAGCCTGAAGAAGGCAGGCCATACCAACTCTAAAGTTTCTGCGTTGAGCAAGAAGCACCTTACCTTCCTTGCTCCTTCATCCAGAGCTTTCCCCTTCTTGTCAAAAGCTCTCCACAGTGTGCTTAAGGCAGTTGATGCAGGCAAACCATGTCCTACGCTAGAGGAGTGTAGGCCATTGTCTGTGGCCTTGCCCACGGGCGAGAAGGATTGGAACGAGGTCCACCTAACCTTCCCGGTATCGAAGCTCGACTCGGACATCGCAGGACAGCAGTTCAGTGAGAACCTCCCGAAGCTATCGAACTTTCTCCTGAGAAGAGAACAGGAGACAAAAGAGAGACTAGCCACCTCTCTGTCCCTCCAGAACTACATGAAGATGTGTGCAGGTATTGCAAGCACCTCAGACATGTATACAGTCCTAGTCAAGATGCACATGGCTACCCTGGTTAAGGACTTGCACGCTTTTGTGAAGGCAAGGAGGGCCTGCAGAGAGTTTGTGTTTGCCGATGCAATGGTCAAACACGAGCCCAGGAAGTTGATCACTTCCTGTAACTGGGGCAAGGACCTCTTCCCAAAGGAAGCAGTCCAAGAGGTAGTCGCCAAAGCCACCACGGAGAATAGGAATCTTTTCCAAAAGTGGGGCATCTCTGCTAAGAGAAAATCTTCCCCTGATGCTGGTCCCCAACCTAAGAGGAAGACGAAGAAGCCAAGACTGCCTTCTCGACATATGCAACATCCCATGGTAATCATGACCACGGTGCCCTAAATGGTTGCTCAGCCGCAAACCACTTTCCAGGTGGTGCCTCAACAGCTGATAGCCCAGTCACCAGCCTTTAACCTGGATTTTGAGAGGCACACCACCACCTTTCGCCTAAAAGATAGAGGTTCTAGATGAGGCTCCTCAAGAAACCCCTCACGAGGTAGAGGAGGACGTGGTCAGGGTGCCAAACCCTCCGGATCATCCAAGCAATGAGATGCTCCAGGTAAGAGGAAGACTTCTCCACTTTCAGGATTGTTGGACCTTTGATCCCTGGGCCCACAGCCTAATCAAGAATGGACTAGGATGGAAATGGAACAGATCTCCACCTTCATTTCCTCAATTCTTCCAACACTCCACCCCGTTATTGGAAGAATATACCTTAGAACTCTTGAACAAAAAGGTTATAAGGAAAGCAAAGTCCATCAAATTCCAGGAAGGCTGTTTTGTGTTTCCAAGAAGGACTCGGACAAACTCAGAGTCAATCTAGACTTGTCTCCACTCAACAAGTTCATCGAGAACAACAAGTTCAGGATGTTAACTCTACAACACATAAGGACCCTGTTACCAAAAGGGGCGTACACAGTCTCAATAGACCTGGCAGATGCTTACTGGCACCTTCCAGTCAGCCACCCCTTCTCCTCCTACCGAGGATTCAAGCTACGGAAGACAAAGTATGTCTTCAGAACCATGCCCTTTGGACTAAACATAGCCCCAAGTATTTTCACAAAACTTGTAGACACAGTCGTGCAACAGCTATGCTTAGAAGGTGTTCAGGTAGCTGCATACCTGGACGACTGGCTGGTGTGGGCAGCATCCAAGACTGCTTGTCTGCAGGCAGCCAGAAAGGTGATCCAGTTCCTGGAACATCTGGGCTTCAAGATCAACTACAAGAAGTCTCGCCTCTCTCCAGCTCAAGAGTTTCAATGGTTGGGAATCCATTGGAACTTGCAGTCACACCGCCTCTCCATTCCACCAAAGAAGAGGAGAGAGATCGCGGGTTCTGTCAAGAGACTACTGAAATCCAACAGGATTTCAAGACGCCAACAGGAAAGAGTACTGGGCTCTCTCCAGTTTACAGCAGTAACAGACCAAGTGCTAAAAGATGCGTCAGAAGTCTGGAGAAGATACGCATCAAACGCTCGAAGAGATCAACAGAGACCGACACCGACCTTACTGCGATCACTTCTGAGGCCGTGGTCGAAGGTCAAGAGCCTAGCAAGGACTATTCCCTTACAACCACCTCAGCCATCAGTAGTCATCCGCACAGATGCCTCAACGGAAGGATGGGGAGGTCATTTCCATCAAAGGAAACCTCAAGGGACCTGGTCATCCCTGTTCAAGACCTTTCACATCAACATTTTGGAGGCCATGGCAGTTCTCCTGACGTTGAAGAAGCTATCCCCTCACAGATCAGCCTACATCAAGCTGGTCTTGGACAGCGAAATGATAGTGAGATGTCTGAACAGACAAGGCTTGAGATCGCCCTACATCAACCACGTGATGTTGCCCAATTTTCACTTGGCAAGAAAGAAAAGATGGCACTTATCAGCAGTTCATCTGCAAGGGTTCTGCAATGTGACGGTGGACGCTCTATCCAGGCGAAAGCCAACAGAGTCAGAAAGGTCCCTAGATGCAGACTCATTCTCCTTCATCTTGTAAAAAGTCCCAGAATTGCAGATCGACCTCTTCGCAACGAGCGACAACAAGAAACTACCTCGATACGTAGCCCCATACGAGGACCCTCGGGCAGAAGCGATGGACGCCATGTCCCTCGATTGGAACAGATGGACTCACATCTATCTGTTCCTGCCAACAAATCTCCTGCTGAAGGTCCTCAACAAGCTGAGATCCTTCAAGGGGACAGCAGTAGTGATGGCCCCCAAGTGGCCCAAGACCAATTGGTTCCCTCTGGTGATAGAACTGAAGCTGAGGCTGTTTCCTCTACCGAACCCAGTTCTATCCCAACTGGTTCAGAAGTCGAATATCTTCGCTTCATCACTTAGAACCCAAAACCTTCATCTCATGATTTTCTTGCCTTAGCAGTCAAGAAAAGGTTTGGGATCTCGAAAGACAGCATCGACTTTATAGAAGAATACAAGTCTAAATCAACCAGAAGACAATATGAATCGTCTTGGAAGAATTGGGTCTCTTTTGTTAAAGCAAAAAAGCCGACAGAAATCTCGATAGAATTCTGCCTGTCCTTCTGCATCCACCTTCCCGAACAAAGCTTGGCTTCCACCACGATAACTACGTGTAAGTCAGCTTTGACTAGACCTCTTCTATACGCCTTCCATGTGGACCTGTCGAACGAAATCTTCAACAAGATTTGGAAGGCATGCGCTAGACTTAAACCAGCAGCCCCTCCAAAGCACATTTCATGGTCTTTGGACAAAGTCTTGCACTATGCTTCAAACTTGAACAATGCAGATTGCTCCCTAAAGGATCTAACACAAAAAGTGATATTTTTGTTCACTATAGGCTCAGGGGCTAGAGTGAGTGAAATAGTAGCCCTATCAAGAGACGAGGGCCATATTCAGTTCACAGAAGAGGGAGAACTGAATCTTTTTCCCGATCCTACCTGTCTCGCTAAAAACGAGCTACCCACTAAAAGGTGGGGTCCTTGGAGAATCTGCCCTCTGAAGGAAGATGTCTCTCTATGTCCAGTAGAGTGTCTAAAGGTCTATCTTCGAAGAACTTCAGACTTCAAGGGAGGACAGCTCTTCATAGGTGAAACCTCAGGATCAAACTTATCCTTGAAACAACTGAGGGCGAAGCTCACCTACTTTATTTGCAGAGCGGATCCGGACAGTACACCCGCAGGTCATGATCCGAGATAAATTGCTTCTTCGCTGAACTTCTTTCAGCTTATGGACTTTGATAGACTCCACTCATATACAGGTTGGAATTCCTCTAGAGTCTTTTATAAAGATTATGCGAAGCAAGTGCATGAAATCAAACACTTTGTGGTGGCAGCAGGTAGTGTTATAAAACCTGTTGTCTAGTGCTGCGATGAACAGTGAACTGTTTGGGACTTTACAGTGAATGGATGGAATGGGGTTTAACACCTTCAAGTGCAATACTTTTTATTAAGAGTCACCCTGGTGCTCCTTGGACTGTTCTTTATAGGTGTAGAATCTAACCAATAACACCAGTGCCGTGTGTACATTCGTACGCAGTGTTTGAACTTATCCAACATCTACAGTGAAATTTTCTTAATAATTTTGCAATATCTATGAGTGGCCCTTTTTAACATATATTTCTTCCCTTACAGGTGATAAATATATATGTACTTTAAGAATGTTGGTTATGTTGTACCAGATTCTGTTTTAGATAAATTTGTTGTTGTATTTATTTTGGTCTATACAAAAAAATACTAGAAATTTATTCGCGTCTTATTCGCCCCACAAGTAGCTGAATAAAACTAGCCTGAGTCTTTTAATTATTTCCTAAAATAAAACACTTGAAATATCTTGTCCGTGTGAATATGCTTGTGGTAAGTTAATTCCATTTTGTTCTTATGTATACAAAACCTTCTCGCTTCTATAGTCAGTGTTGACAGTTTCCCTCTAGGGGGCAGGATGCCCTAAGTTAGTTCCAAACTTAGCGGATATGACGAATAACGATATTGTCATATATTTATGTGGTCTGGGTGACCATATAGAAGCTGATTCAAGGTAAAGGCACTTATACAAACCCACAGATATAGTACTTTCAAGTAATTCTCTGGTAAACTTCCTTCAGGACGACATGGCTGAGCCCAAAAAACGGATTTTGAGGCGAAGCGAAAAATCTATTTTTGGGTGAGATGGCCATATCGTCCTGATGGAAGGTTCCTATTGGTAGCTTTCTAAGGGATATTTGGCTACAGTGATATTCCCAGAGAATTAACCTTTAGGTCTCCAGAATTCTAACTCCTGGCACGAATATCCTTAAAATTTCTCTTAAGGATATCCCATAAAATCAGGGGACGTATATCTTGATACGACACATAGCAATCTTCACCCCGAATAGCATTTTCTTTTCGAGGGGGAAGAGTGGCGAAAAACAGAAGGGGAACCATTATCAAGGTTACCCTTCCTCCCGTACTACTATGAGTATCTAAGATGGCGCTCATTCCTTGTAGCATTGAGTATGGTGCTACAGATATAGTAGTTTCTAGAGGGATTTTGCCTAAGCTTTTTCTATGGAAAAGCAGTGCGGGTCCATCAGGACGACATGGCCATCTCACCCAAAAATAGATTTTTCGCATCGCTTCAAAATACGTTTTTTGGGCTCAAGCCATGTTGTCCTGATGGAAGTTTACCAGGTGCCTTAACCTTGGGACAATTTTTTCTATGGTCATCTGGACCATTGAGACATATGACGTTACCGTTATACGTCATTACCTCTAATCATGTACCATGTTAGGGCTTCTTGTCCCCTGCAGGGAAGAGTCATACTAGACAGTAGAAAAAGGGTCTCAAGGTTTGCATATATTGTAAGAACAAACATAAGTATCAACTAGATATACAAGAGTCTCTCAGTTTGTATATGTTGTTGGAACAATAAGTATCATCTCTATTCATAGTTTGTAAGCATACAATAATGTGAGGTTTACTTAGATAAGTAAGTAAAAGAACTCTGGCTATTCTTTATTGTTCTAACGGTGGGGCGAAAAAAGACGCAATTACACTTTACTAGACATTTATTTACAATAAATGAATAGAAATAGAATAACAAGTGTAACATTAAGAGAATTACACATCCAACTTTATACAGAAAGTTTTCTATCTGAAAGGGAAGAAATGATTAGTGCCACTATGAGATTTGAAAATTTTGATAAAATTTTCCAATATAATTTTCTGTAAATATTGTATACTATCAACACTGTACAAGTACACACGGCACAAGTGTTATCTGTATAATTCTACACCTGAAATTTTAAACAGTCTTTAGTGTCACCATGGTGACACCCACTTGAAAAGTGTTGCACTGGAAGGTGTCAACACCTTTTCACCCTATTTGATCGTCCCAATCAATTCACTGTTCATCGCAGTACTAGACGACAGGTTTTAAAACACTACCTGCTGCCACCACGTAATGCTTCAGTTCGTGCACTTGCTTCGCATAATGTTTATAGAACACTGGATGATTTCCATCCAGTTTATGAGCGAAGACACTCAAACTCCATATACTGAAAAAAGTTCAGTGATGAAGCAACTTTCCTTGGATCATGACCTGCGGGTGTACTGTCAGGATCCGCTCTGCGAATGAAGTAGATGAGCTTCGCCCTCAGTTGTTTTAGGGATAAGTTTGATCCTGAAGTTTCTCCTTTAAAGAGCTGTCCTCCCCTGAAGTCTGAAGTTCTTCGAAGATGGACCTTTAGACATTCAACTGGACACAGAGAGACATCTTCCTTCAGAGGGCAGATTCTCCAGGGACCCCGTCTCTTATTGGGTAGCTTGTCTTTGGCCAGAAAGGTTGGATCAGGAAAAAGATTCAGTTCTCACACTTCTGTTAACTGATTATGGCACTTGTTTCTGGATAGGGCCAGTATTTCACTAACTCTAGCCCCAGAGGCTATAGCAAACAGGAAACAACCTTTTGGGTTAGATCCTTAAGAGAATAATCTTCATTGTTCACTTTTGAAGCATAATATAGGACCTTGTCCAAGGACCATGAAATGGGCTTCCGAGGAGCTGCAGGCCTAAGTCTAGTACATGCCTTCGGGATCTTGTTAAAGTTTTCGTTCATCAGGTCCACTTGAAAGGCATATAGAAGAGGTCTAGTCAGGGTCGACTTACACATAGTTATCGTGTTGGCTGCCAGACCTTGTTCATGAGGGTGGATAAAGAAGGACAGACAAAAGTCTATTGAGATTTCTTTCGGTCCTTTTGCTTTAATGAAAGCAACCCACTTTTTCCAAGACGATTCATATTGTCTTCTAGTTGACTTAGACTTGTATTCTTCTAAGAAGTCTATACTGCCTTTTGAGATCCCAAATCTTTTCTTAACCACCAAGGCGAGAAAATCATGAGATGAAGGTTTTGGGTTCTCTGTGATGAAGCGAAGACAGTCGACTTCTGAACCCATTGAGATAGTGCTTTGTTCGGTAGAGGAACCAGCCTCGGCCTCAGTTCCATTATCAGAGGGAACCAGTTGCTCTTGGGCCACTTGTAAGCCAGTAGAGCTGCCATTCCTCGGAAGGATCTCACCTTGTTGAGGACCTTCAGCAGGAGATTGGTCGGAGAGAACAGGTAAATCTGGGTTCATTTGTTCCAATCGAGGGACATGGAGTCCGTCGCCTCCGCTAGTTGGTCCTCGTATGGGGCTACATATCGAGGTAGTTTCTTGTTGTCGCTCGTGGCGAAGAGGTCGATCTGCAGTTCCGGGACTTGTTGCAAGATGAAGGAGAATGAGTCTGCATCTAGGGACCACTCTGACTCTATCGGCTTGAGCCTGGATAGAGCGTCCGCTGTCACGTTGCAGAACCCTTGAAGGTGAACTGCTGATAAGTGCCATCTGTTCTTTTCCGCTAGATGGAAGATGGCTAATATCACATAGTTGATGTGCGGCGATCTCAAGCCTTTTCGGTTCAGACATCTCTTTATCACTTCGCTGTGCAAGATCAGCCTGATGTGGGCTGATCTGTGAGAGGAGAGTTTTTTCAACATCAAGAGGACTGCCATGGCCTCCAAAATGTTGATGTGAAAGGTCTTGAACAGAGAAGACCAAGTCCCTTGGACTTTCTTGTGATGGGAGTGACCTCCCCATCCTTCCGTCGAGGCATCCGTGGGGATTGTCACCAATGGTGGAGGTGGTTGCAAGGGTACAGTCCTCTTTAGGTTCTTGGCCTTCGTCCATGGCTTGAGAAGTGATCGTAGTAAGGACGGTATCGGTCTTTTTAGATCTCGTCGAGTGTTTGATGTGTATCTTCTCCAGACTCCTGATGCATCTTTCAGCTGTGCTCTTAGCACTGGGTTTGTTACTGCTGCGAACTGGAGAGAGCCCAGTACTTTTTTCTGTTGGCATCTTGAGATCCTGTCGGTTTTCGGTAGTCTCTCGACAGACCCCGCAAACTCTCTCTTCTTCCCTGGGGGAATGGAGAGGTGGTGTGACTTCAAGCTCTAATGGATTCCCAGCCATTGAAACTCCTGAGCTGGAGAGAGTCGAGACTTCTTGAAGTTGATCTTGAATCCCAGATGTTCCAGGAACTGGATCACTTTCTTGGATGCTTGCTGACAAGCCGTCCTGGATGCTGCCCACACCAGCCAGTCGTCCAGGTACGCTGCTACCTGAACACCTTCTAGGCATAGTTGTTGAACGACTGCGTCTACAAGTTTCGTAAAGATCCTTGGGGCTATGTTTAGTCCGAAGGGCATGGCTCTAAAGACATTCTTTTTCTTCTGTAGCTTGAATCCTAGGTAGGAGGGGAGGGGGCGACTGACTGGGAGATGCCTGTAAGCATCTGCCAGGTCTATTGAGACTGTGTACGCCCCTTTTGGTAACAGGGTCCTTATGTGCTGAAGGGTTAACATCCTGAACTCCTTTGATCTCAATGAACTTGTTGAGTGGCGACAAATCCAGAATGACTCTGAGTTTGTGTGAGTCCTTCTTGGGAACACAAAACAGCCTTCCCTGGAATTTGATGGACTTTGCTCTCCTTATTACCCGTTTCCTTGAGAGTTCTAGGGTATATTCTTCCAGTGAAGGGGTCGAGTGTTGGAAGAACTGAGGAAATGATGGTGGAGGCTTGCTCCAGCTCCATCCAAGTCCATTCTTGATTAGGCTGTGGGCCCAAGGATCAAAGGTCCAACGATCCTGAAAGTGTTGGAGTCTCCCTCCTACTTGAAGCATCTCATTGCTTTGATTTTCCGGAGGATTTACCTCCCTGACCGCGTCCTCCCTTACCTCGTGAGGGGCGTCTTGAGGAGCCCCGTCTGGAGCCTCTACCTTTTGCACGAAAGGTAGTGGCTTGCCTCTCAAATGCAGGATTGAATGCTGGTGACTGGGAAACCAGCTGCTGAGGCACCACTTGGAATGGGGTTTGTGGTTGAGCAACCACTTGGAGCACCACAGTCATGGTGACTGTGGGATGTTGTTGGGCAGGCTGAGAGGGTAGTCTGGGCTTCTTAGTCTTCTTTGTAGGTTGGGGACCCACATCTGGGGAAGAATTCCATTTTGATGAGATGCCCCACTTCTGGAGAAGGTTCCTATTCTTCGTGGCGGCTCTATCAACTACCTCCTTGACCACTTCATTTGGGAAGAGGTCTTTACCCCAGATATTGAAGATATCAGCTTCCTGGGTTCGTGTTTCACTGTTGCTGCAGCAAACACGAACTCTCTACATGCTCTCCTGGCCCTCATAAAGGTGTACAGGTCCTTTACAAGGTGGCCATATGCATTTTGGCCATGACCATGTTTATGTCTGGGGGGCTTTTTTGGCCTGCACACATCTCCATGCAGTTCTATAGGGATAGGGATGCTGCAAATCTCTCCTTTGTCTCTTGCTCCCTACGCAAGAGAAAGTCTGACAGTTTCAGGAGATTTTCGCTGAACTGTCGTCCCTCGATATCTGCATCCAACTTCCTTACTTTGTCACTTCCTTACTTTAGGTGGACTTCAGTTCATTCCTTATCCTTCATGGGCAGGGCTAACGACAGAGATCTAAACTCCTCTGGTGTAGGGCAAGATTTACCTGCCTCCACTGCCTTGGCAACAGCTTTAAAAGCCTTCGATGTAAAAGGGAAAGCTATTGAAGCAGGAGCAAGAAAGGTAGGATTCTTCTTGCCCAAGGCGGACACTTTCGAGTTCGTGTAGCCCACCTTTTTCAGGCTACTGGACAAGAGAGCCTGTGCCTTGTCTTGGTCAAATACCATGACCTCCTTGGGTTCCGTTTCCTCTTTTGATGCTGGCTCCTGCTTCAATCAAATGAAGCAGTCTGGGTAAGCATTAAAGCTTGGCCAGAACTGGATGTCGTTTAAGGGGATGGCTCCCATCTTCTCCGATATGTAGAGTTTGCCATTGGTAAATGGCATAAACTCCGCATACCTCCAGGGATTGGTTTCGGAGCAGGATGAGGGATCTTGGACTCTGGGTTACTTGTATGACCCTCGGGAGGCGGTGAGTCGAGCTTTACAGAGCTCTTTCTCAAGTTTCGCTCCCCTAGCTTCGCCTTGCTTGCGAATACTCGCCATGAGGGCCGAATGATGGGCCAGTTGCTGGCTCATGTCACCTTATGGAGGGGTAGAAGTAGAGGATGTTGAGGGTAACGGCACTGACGGAAGGGACTCTGACTCGATATCGTCTTCTTCTTCCGGAGGTAGAGTAGACTCCTCCTCGGGATCATCTTGCAACAGATCCTTTTCAGTGTCCGTGGACACTTCAGACATCCTTTCCTCCTGGTGGATGTCCATGCCTTGCAATGCCTCACTGACATCTGGCAGATGCTGCAGTTTTGGGGGTCCCAGTACCGCAGGGTTTCGGTAGTGATGGTGCAGGGGGCATGAGACCTGCACGCTTTGTGACCACAGAAGCTCCTACTCCTGTGGTTACAGAAGATCACATCGCATTTCATTTGGTCCTCCTGTAAAGAAAGGAAATTAAAATGAGTATGCGGTCGTTTATCTCACCTGATAAACAATTTATGCAAAATATTAATATTTTAACCATTATAGCTTAGGATAGTAAGCTAGAAGGGAAATAGGAAAGACACATACTTGTGTCTCCTGTCTAGCCAATTGCTGTGACCTCCCCCAAAATTAAAGTTATAGAGATTCCTTATCAAGGCAAACTCAAAGAGAAGGGTTCTAACCTCTAGGGATAGAATAAGTGTATACTAACACTGACCTTTCTTTTTTTGGGCTCAAGCCATGTCGTCCTGATGGAAGTTCCTCTAAGGTAGCTTCCTAGGGTATATTACAACTACGGCGATATTCCCAGAGAATTTACCTTAAGGTACCCAGAATTCTAACTCCTGGAGCGAGTATCCCTAATAAAAGAGCCAGGGATATCGTATAAATCAGAGGACGTATTCTTGACACGCCACATGGCAATCTGTACCCCGAACAGAGTTAACACTTCGTAGGGGTCAAATGGCAAGAAAACGAAAACGAGAAAGAAAAGGGGAGAGCCGTTCGTAAGGCCCTCTCTTCTCCCGTTTCGTAAGCGTGCCCTGCGCCGATTCTGGCGCCATCTCCATTCCTTTTTGCGTAGCTTTACAACTCGGTGTTTTTTCCTGTGTTTCTACCAAAATCTTGGATTTACTCTTTAATTATGCTTTCTCCAACTTCTTCTGCTTCGGATAAGTTGAGTACTATTTCTTTTATGTATAAATGTAGGCTCTTGATTAAAATTAAAGTAATTAAAAGAGTTATCTTTGATACAAGAGCTGTTGCCTGCTGGAGGCGTCCTGGACGCTGTCGCTCGCTAGATTAGGATTTATTTGGTTAGCAGAACGACGTTCCCAGCCCCTTTCGCTTTAATAATTAGCTGCTTAGCTTATTTAGGAATTCTGTTATGATGCTTTAGTAGCGCCTGGCGAAAGTTTTGCCTAGGCTGACCGACACTAGTCTTCGTAGCCTAGTTGTTGGCCCTTGTACTTCCGGCATGATAATTAGTCTTCCAAGTGTGATTTTATACTGTTAAAGCGTTAGGCAACGTTATACATATAAGCTTTTTTCGAGTATTTTCCAAGATAGTATTGGAGTGAGTTTCGGTGATTTAGGTAATCGATTCTCTTAGTGCCTAGGCTAGGTTGTCTTTGGCTATTAAAATATTGTCTGTTTCCCCGTTTGCTCCCTTCTCTTCGGGGAAGGGGCAAACCCTTTCCCTCTGCTTAAGCCTTAGGCTTAACTCTAGTGGTTTGTTTGAATTAATTTTCAAATATAACTATGCTGGAGTAGTACTGTACCTTCCTGCTCCAACTGGTTTGGTTCAGAGAAGGACAGTACAGCAGTGTATTAGTCTGAGTCCGTGTTGGTCTAGCATGGGGCAGAGTCTCCCTTGCTGCCTGACACGGGCATAGGAGGTTTATCCTCCTTGGATCACCTCGGAGGGTTTCTGTAGTTATGATCCCTTCGCTCGGTGACCCCTCAGACTTGTCCTCTTTGCTGTTCCGGGTTCGGGATATGTTCCCTTTCCGGATTAGCAATTCCTTCCTTGCCTTGGTTTTAGGGAGGCAGCCAGTAGTGCCGGCCTCCCTCCCTGGATTTTCCCTGGCTGAGATGGGCTTTCTTAGTTGGGGATGATCCTTATCCAAGGCAAGGTTGGACAGGACCCTCTGTCCTTCCCCTCTGTTTTTTCCGTTTTCCTTTGCATCAGCCGTCTCACATCCGTACCTAGCATAGGTTGGGATGGGGAGCTGACGTGGTCCCCTGTCGGCCGGCAGTGTGTGCCGACCGGCAGAGGCCCTATCCTTTGAGTGCTGCCCGGTCCTTCCTTGGTCCCTCAACCGCTGCCGTCTGTAGATTCAGTAAGCAGTGGTTAGGAAGCCTGACTTAGTGTCTCCCCTTCCTCTCGGCACTCTTTCGGGTGTCGGGCGCAGAGGTACATAGCCTCTTAGCCCGGCACCCATTCTGTTGTCTTCTCTTGTGTTGTCCTTGCCGTCTGCCGGCCTAGTGGCCGGCCGTCGGTAGGGGGGTGTTCGCTAGTTCTCTTGCTGTCGGTCGGCGGTGGTTTTATGCCTTTGCTGGCCGGTCTCCTTGCTCACCTGCCGGCCGCTATGAGTGGCGGCCGGCAGCCGGGCGCTACCTAGTGTGGATGCCAGCCGGCAGGGTTTACTCACCGCTGCCGGGCCGGCCTGCTACATCACTCGGTTGGCCGGCCACTAAGAGTGATGGCCGGCAGCTGGGTGCCAACCGGGTAGCTACGGACCGGCAACCACTACCGGCCGGTTCAGGCATAGGAACTGGAGTTCTCCCCCGTCTGGGTGATCCTAAGTTGCATACTTGAGACCTACCTTTGGAAAGGGGGGGGGGGTACTGACCGGCAAGAGCCGGCCGGCACACCACCCTCATGTACTGTATCAGTTCTTCCCTGTATGGTGTTTTCTACCAGGGGAGACCATGATATAGTAGGTTACAACACTGTCTTTTCTAACTTACTTGTGTTGCCTTGTGCAATCACTTGGTGTTGCTTTACAGGGATGAAAAGAGAATTCTTTTCATCTTTAGCCAGAATGGTAAAATCTTACCTTAGGTGTGAGCTACACCTAATTTCCCTCGGGAAATATGATCTTTGGTTATTCTAGCAAAGACTAACCATTTGATTTTAATGGCTGGTGGGCTTCCACAGGTGATTGTGGGGGATTCACAAGTATGTGTCTTTTCTTTATTCTTTGTGGTCTTGCACGACCCGTTGCTGTTGGCCTTACAGATAAGAAAGTGAGTTCTTTCTTGTCTACTATCCGGTATTTTAAAATCATTCCTTAGGCGGGGGCTACACCTATTTCCTTTGGAAATTTTCCATTGGTTAATCTGGCATAGATTAACCATACGATTTTATTATCTGGAAGGCTACAACAATTGGGTGTGCGGGAAATACAAGGATGTGTCTTTCCTTTCCTTTCCGTTTTGTTATGCTACTGTGCATATCCAGTGATACGTAGTTCACTTGATACTCATGGAAATTTCTTCTCTTTACAGGAGGACCATCCGTAGTGCGGATGTGTTTTCTGCAACGTCCGCAGTAGGACTTCTGCGGACATGGTTTTGAAGGAGGCGTGTGGCATGCGCTGTCTCCACGGATGTTCTCCGGTATTGGGTCCCCCAGGTATGTTTCATATGCACTAACCTATGTATTGAGGCTTTTTCTTTTTGCTTCGCTCAAATCCGTTTTTGTCTCCCCTACAACCGTGGATTCAAGGGATATAGCTAGGGAGAAGCTTCGTACCTGGGTGAGGGGCTTTCAGAAGATCACCTCTGGACCTTATCTTCCAAATGAGAAGATGAGGGCTTTCTTTTTCCCTAGGGCATCAACTGTTACAGTGATTCCCCAACCTCAAGAGGAGGTCCCCTTAATTCAGATCCCGTGGATGCTGAAGTCGCGGTCGCCTTGCTTAGCATCCAGTTGGACGACAGGATGCCAGACGTGTCCGAACGTTTGGAGGAAGACCTCCTGGCAGAAGGCCAGGATGAAGTTCGAGCTCCGGACAAGGTAGTGGAAGAGGCCGAGAGAGGTCGGCTGCTCCGGTTCAGGTCCTGGAACCTGCTCCCTCAACATCGTCTGCTCTCGCAGTAGAGCAGGCCCTCCCTCCATTGTTGGCTTGATCCAACAAAGGCAGAGGGAGAAGAATGGGAAGGCAGCTGCATTGTAACTGCAGGGGCATATCCGGACTGCTATGTCCGGTTGAAGGAGGTACCAGCTTCAAAGGAAGAGACAGAGCCGGAGGAGGTCGTAGTGATAGACCATGCTAGGCTCATGCCTTGCTTTCATCTTCGATGAAAGAGAGGGCTTCATGAACTCAAAGGTAGCTGTATTTGAGTAAGAGGCTCCCTTCCTATGTGTCCTCTCCTGCCACAGCCTTCCCCCTTTTCGCTGAAAGGGTTTGCGGCGGTTTTGAAAACATTCGAGGCTGGCAAGCCTTTCCCCTCCCTGGTGGAGTGTAAACCCTTGTTGCTGGCCTTTAGAAAGGAAGATTTAGTAAGCAAAACAAGGACTGGAAGGACGTCCATCTTACCTTCTCAGTCCAGATGTGGGAGGCGGATTTTGCCGGATGCCAGTTCGGCGAGATCCTCTCTAAGCTGTCTGGCTTTCTTTTGCGGAGAGAACTCGAGACAAAAGAAAGACTGGCTGCCTCTTTGTCTCTTCAGTCCACTTTTGAGACGATGACAAGTGACCCCAAGGTCCATGAAATGTTCATGGTTGTGATCAAGACTCATCTGGCCACTGTGACGAAGGATCTTTACAGCTCCGTCAGGGCGAAGAGAACCTGTAGGGAGTTCGTGTTCGCCCGGGCTATGATGAGGCACGAGCCAAGGAAACTAATCTCCTCCAACAGTTGGGACAAAGACCTTTTCCCTAGTGAATCGGTCAAAAAGGTTGATAGGGCCGCCACGGACGATAGAAATCTTCTCCAGGAGTGGGGCCTGTCTACCAAGAGAAATTCTTCCCCGGATGGGGTCCCCAACCTTTGAGGAAGACTAAAAGGATTAGGATACTTTCTCGGCCAGCTAAGTCAAGTAGACAACAGCAGCAACGGCATTTGCTGATGCCCTCAGTGCCCCAGATGGTGGCAAAAACCCCGACCACACTGCAGTGGGTTCCCCAATTCGTGTCGACACAAGTCTCCGGCATTCAACCCATCGTTCGAAGGTCAGTCAACTGCCTGTCGAACAAGCCTAGAGGAGCAGCCAGAAGTTCGTCTAGGCGCCCCTCAAGGAGAAGGGGTTTCATGGGTGGTCGCGGTCAGAGAGGCAAGACCTCAGGACAACAGTCCGAGCGAGATGATATTGGTAGAAGGGAGTCTCCAACGCTTTTGGGATCGGTGGACCTTCGATCCCTGGGTCCACAGCCTACTCAAGAAGGGACTGGGCTGGAGCTGGTACAGCACTCCATCCCCATACCCTCGGCGTTTTTCCGATACTCCACCCCCGTTCTGGAGGAGTTCATTCAAGAACTGTTAGAGGAAAAGTGATCCGAAGGGTAAAGTCCATCTAATTCCAAGGGAGGCTGTTTTGTGTTCCCAAGAAGGACTCGGAAAACTCGGAGTCATTCTGGACTTGTCGCCACTTAACAAGTTCATAGCGAACTACAGGTTCAAGACGCTAACAATGCAACACATAAGAACCTTACTGCCCAAGAGGGCATTTACCGCCTCCATAGTTTTGTCAGACGCCTATCGGCACGTTCCAATCTACTGTCGATTCTCCTCCTACCTAAGGTTAAGGCTACAACGAAGACTATACGCCTTCAGAGCCATGCCTCTCGGGCTAAAAAATAGCCCCAAGGATTTTCACGATGCTTGCGAACGTAGTTCTCAGTCAATTACGCCTAAAGGGAATTCAGGTAGTAGCCTACCTGGATTTTTGGCTGGTGCGGGCAGCATCCAGGACAGAATGCTTGCAAGCTTCCCTGTATGTGATCCATTTCCTAGATTATCTAGGCTTCAAGATCAACAGGAAAAGTCTCAACTTTCTCCATCTCTAAGTTCCGGTGGGTGTGAATCCACTGGGACCTAATGTCACACCGTTTTCTCCGTCATGGCGGAGAAAAGAAAGGAGATAGCTGGTTCTGTCAAGAGACTTCTAGATTCCGTATGGATATCAGATGCGAACTGGAGAGTGTACTGGGGTCTCTCCAGTTTACTTCGGTGACAGACCCGGTGCTAAGAGCACAGCTAAAGGATGCAACCGGAGATTGGAGTAGTTATGCATCAGATGCGCGAAGAGATCTGAGAAGACCAGTTCCGCTTCGTCGAAATACTCTTCTCAGGCCTTGGTCCCAAGCCAGACTCCTTAGGAAGTCGGTTCTTCTTCATCCACCTCCCCCGTCGGTGACGAGTCACTCAGATGCCTCGAAGGAGGGATGGGGAGTTCACTCTCATCAGAAAAAGGCCCAAGGGTCTTGGTCCAGTCTATTCAAGACCTCTCACAGTCATTTTCTAGAGACTATGACAGTCCTTCTTTCCTTAAAGAAAGTCTCCCCGCATCGCTCGATCCACATTAGGTTGGTGCTGGACAGCGGGGGAGTTGTGAGATGCTTGAATCGACAAGGATCAAGGTCACCACCTCTCAACCAGGTGATGTTGGCCATCTTCCGATTTGGGGGAAGAAGAAATGGTACCTGTCAGCAGTTCACCTTCAAGGAGTCCGCAATGTGACAGCGGACGCTCTATCCAGGTTCACACCGATAGAGTCGGAATGGTCCCTAGACGCAGGACCATTCTCTTTAATTCTGAGTCAAGTCCCAGAACTGCGGCTAGACCTCTTTGCGACGAAAGACAACAAGAAGTTGCCCCTGTATGTGTCCCCGTACGAGGACCCCTTGGCGGAAGCAGTGGACGCGATGTCCCTCGACTGGAACAGATGGTTCAGGATTTATCTGTTCCCTCCTCACAACCTTCTGTTGAGGGTCCTCAACAAACTGAGATCATTTAAGGGAGTAGCGGCAGTAGTGGCCCACAAGTGGCTGAACAGTGTGGGGTTCCCTCTGGCATTGGAACTACGATTGAAGTTTCGACCGCTACCAGATCCAGTTCTGACCCAGTGAGTCCAGAAGTCAATTGTCTGCGCTTCATTACAGAAAACCCGGACCCAGCAGCTCATGATTTTCTTTCCTTAACAGGTGAGAAAGTGTTTCGGGATTTCGAAAGCCAGCATAGACTTCCTAGAGGATTATAAGTGCAAACCTTTTAAAAGGCAATATAAGTCATCTTGGAGAGAATGGGTAGCCCTTGTCAGACGAAGATTCCGCCGGAGATCACGACAGACTTCTGCTTATCTTTCTTCATCCATCTCCATGGTTATGGATCGGTAACTAACACGATTTTAACATGTAGGTATGCTTTGACAAGACCCATTCTATATGCCTTCCAGGTCGACCTCGCTAACGAGATCTTTTATAAAAGTTCCGAAAGCCTGCGCTAGGCTCAGACCTTTAGCACCTCCAAAGCCCAATTCATGGTCTTTAGAAAAGTTCTTCATTTTGCTTCGCTGTTGAACAATAAGGAGTGTGCGTTAAAGGATTTGACCCATAAGTTATCCTCCTTTTTGCACTCGCGTCCGGGGCCAGGGTTAGTGAGATCATACCCCTCTCGAGAGAGGAAGGTCGTGTTCAGTTCCTGGATGGGTGAACTGAACCTATTTCCGGATCCTACGTTTCTCACCAAGAACGAGTTACCCACCATCAGGTGGGGTCCCTGAAGAATCTGCCCTCTGAAAGAAGATGCATCTCTATGTCCAGTAGAATGCTAAAGGTCTATCTTCGTAGAACTTCAGACTTCAAGGGTGGCCATCTGGCCAGGGGAGAAACGTCAGGCTCAAAATTTAGTACTGAAACAACTCAGGGCGAAAATCACATATCTTATTCGCAGAGCGGATCCTGACTGTTCACCCACAGGTCACGATCCGAGGAAAGTTGCTTCATCCTTAAACTTCTTTAGTTGTAGGGATTTTGAACATCTTCGTTCGTACACTGGCTGGAAGTCTTCCAGAGTGTTCTTTCGTCACTATGCGAAGCAAGTGCAGCAACTAAGAGGTTCTGTGGTAGCAGTGGGTTGCGTCGTTAACCCTGCTGTTTAACTCTGCGAGGAACAGTAGCTTAATTGGGACAATTAATTCCAGGGTGAGTATGTAGTCACATGTTGTACTACAAACTATGTGAGGGTACTGGGTGACCCACGTTGACTGTTCCACTTTCAAAGGTGAACCCAGCATAAGTGCAAACATGCGTGCCGAGTGTTTCTAACGCTAATGTGACTGATTAGTAAAACAGACTTTTGACTTTGATACTTTGGTATCTTAAAAGTGGCTCCAATGTTTTTCTTTCAGACAAACAAGTTTCTGTTTACTATCATACTTATGCTTAAAGTTTTAGTTATCCTCCTCTTATATATAGATATATATATATATATATGAGTGTGGTTAACCTGTTTGTTTATTGTCTGTCAATAAACTGGTTCTTGAGAACCTTGCGTCTCCTTCACCTGTGAGCATTCATTCTATGTATATTTACCCGGGGATAATTCTAATAGAATGTTCCCTTATGCAAGCTAATATTGCATTGGTTTATGCTTTCCCTTAGCTGGAGGACTCCATTCCATAAAGGGATGGTGCCGGATTTACGAGTTTCCTCCTAAGCGGATATAAACCTTTGTCCAATACGTGTTTTGAGCGGAGGACTGGTCGATATTTCATATTGACACAGTGATTCTTTTCGAACTTCGCTTTACCCAGTATTGGGTGAGACCACTATACTCGCTTGCCTGGGGTTCATACTTAGATATATGTACTCTTCGAGACTTTCCCAGAGTCTAGTAAGACTCTTCCCTGTTGGGGGCAGGAAGCTCTATCATGGTTTATGATTAGTTGAAAAGATGTATGACGGTAACATCTTAGGTCTCTAGGTCGCGTCGACTGGGGGAAATACTTCTGAGGAGTACGGCACATTTTGAGAATCCACAGATACAGTAATGCTCTGGTATACTTCCATCAGGACGACATGGCTTGAGCCCAAAAAACGGATTTTGAGCGAAGCGAAAAATCTATTTTTGGGTAAGATGGCCATGTCGTCCTGATGGACCCGCCCTTCCCTTTCAATGAAAGGGCCGTAGGACCCCTCCCTACATACAATATCTGTAGCACCTCGTGTTTCGCTACAAGGAATGCAGATGGCGCCAGAATCGGCGCAGGGCACGCTTACGAAACGGGAGAAGAGAAGGCCTTACGAACGGCTCTCCCCTTTTCTTTCTCGTTTTCGTTTTTTTGCCATTTGACCCCTACGAAGTGTTAACTCTGTTCGGGGTACAGATTGCCATGTGGCGTGTCAAGAATACGTCCTCTGATTTATACGATATCCCTGGCTCTTTTATTAGGGATACTCGCTCCAGGAGTTAGAATTCTGGGTACCTTAAGGTAAATTCTCTGGGAATATCGCCGTAGTTGTAATATACCCTAGGAAGCTACCTTAGAGGAACTTCCATCAGGACGCCATGGCCATCTTACCCAAAAATAGATTTTTCGCTTCGCTCAAAATCCGTTAATTCTTTAATATTGCGGGGTATGTTGTTAACTGATTAACTATCAGTGTATTGAAGGAAATCTCTTCTTTCAATATAGGATTGGTCTCAACAATAGACTGTGCCAGGATACACAAGGTATGTTGGAAAATAACTACTGTATAATATATACTATAGTTTTCTGTCTGCAGTATATACTATACTACAAATATACTGGCTACTGTATAATCATATACTGTAGTTCAGCCGGCATGTTGCCAGGTAGGCTAGCACCTGGCGGCACGGTCCGGCCGGCATGTCGCCGGCTGGGTAGTACCTGGCGGCACGGTCCAGCCGGCAGTTAGTACCTAACAGCACCAGTCCAGCCAGCAGTATTACCTGGCGGCACTAGCTGACAGAGAGAGAGAAAGCATGTAGTGAAGGGCTACCTTTTTAAATTGTTTGTTTACAATAAATAAGGGTGTAAGTACTATATCTTACTGCCTTCCTACAGAATGAGGGTTCAAATGGAAGGGGAGAATGCATCATTCAAGCTTCCATCCAGCCACAAATCTGTCGCCAGTCGCTGCTGGGAGGACTGAAGAACACTCAGCGGTTTAGGGGTCTCCCACCGGCAGTCGTCACCACAACCTTTCCCGGAGCTTTGCGTCCATAAGGGAAAGACTGAGTGACTATACAGATGGTTATGTAGGAGCCTGGCCGGCACCACAATATACTCGGCAAGCGGTGAGATTGTAGGACAACGGCCACAGGATTGCGATAGCTAGGCCATCGCTAAAGTACAGAGAGGGGCAGGGAAAAGGGTCCTGTATCCAGTGTAGAAGAAGGCGTCAGGATTGCTGCCACTTCCACACAAGGGTGAAACTTTGTTTCAGTATCGGCGGCAGAACAATAACTATTCTTAAGCCTAAGGTCTGCCGAAACAGGACTATTCTTGTAAACCGCAGGGGAGAATGGTGGCGGCATCATACTATCACTTCAAGTGTGGCCTAGGGAGGCTTAGCCTCCTATGCAAACAGCTCTAAGCCGGCAGGGGAGTGACTACTCACCCTGCTGCCCGGCCGCCGGTAGAAAGACTGAATATTCTGAGGTTCTGTTGAGAACCCACGCCGGGATACTCGCCGGCAAGGGTGGGAGACAGAAAACACTAGCCTAGTCAAGCCAGAGTGACCTACTCTATGGCAAGACCATGATAGGGTTGTCGGTTGTCCTGGACCTCTCTGCGGATCGTTCGTGCGATCCCCATCGGTGGATGCTCGCCCTTACAAAGGGCACATCCCAGTTCCTGACCATCCACCCTTCAGACCTGCCAACCTTCCATCACTGTTCCTGTTCCCGGTAAAGCCTCTTGAGGCTCTACCAAAGTGTGCAGCTGCGTGCCATCGCACTGCAGCTTGCCAACCTACAGGACATCAGCACTCGCAAGCAGCTTGTCATCAACAGACTGCGCGTCAGCGCTCTACTGCGCTTCGGCGCGCCCCTACACTGCTCGCCCTCATAGACGGCAGCTACATCATGCGCCTAGGCACCAACGCTTTCCTGTGCATCAGCGCTCTCCTGCGCGCCCACGCGCCCACGTGCCCATGGTCGCCTGCGTGCCCTGCGCTCACATGCCCAGGGTCGCCCACAATCTCCTTTGCGCCAGCGCTCTCATGCGCTTCAGCAATCTCCTACACGCCCACGATCTCCTACGCGCCAGCGCTCTCCTGCGTGCCAGTGCTCTCCTGCGCGCCAACGCTCTCCTGCGCGCCAGCACTCTCCCACGCGCCAACACTCACCTACACACCAGCGCTCTCCTGCACGCCAAATCTTTCCTGTGCACCAGCGCGCTCCCACGCGCCAGCACTCACCTGCATGTCAACGAGTTCCTGCGCGCCAGCACTCGCCGCCACGCCATCACTCTTCTGCGCGCACGTGCCATCTCACGCCTATGTGCTCTCCTGCGCGGCAGGTCTCTCCTGCGCGCACGCACCAGGACATGCGCGCCAGCAATCATCCGTACGCACACGCCAACACGAGCCCGCATGCGTGCGCCAACACTTATCAGCACGCCAGCTCTCGCCTGGCCAGGTCACCGTCGCCTCATTCCCCTCCCCACAAACGCATTTCAGCGCGCCCTTCTGGAGAAGGGAAACGTCAGAGTCGTAACACAGGCATTCAATCCTGCCCTGTCCGGCCACTCGTCAGAGCAGCCTATAGCTCTGGACTCGCGACACAGAACCATGGCTTCCTCTACCCCTTTGAAGAAGAAAAGAGGAGTTTCCGACGTGGTCAGGGTGAAGCTGACTCCGAGCAGACCATCAAGGCTAGTCCCTCCAGTATCTCCCCAGGGATACTCTCCCTTCCTGTCTGATGAGGAGGGTACTCAACCCCCTCCCTCACCAAGGGAATTGCATGAGGAGAGGCCCTCCTCCATTCCACCGTTGGAGGAAACCTCCCTTCATGCGGAGAGTTCCCCTCAGTCAGACATCAGGAGGGACACAACACTGGCCTTCGATGTTGGAGTTTTACCTCCTTCCTCGGAAGGAGTCCAAAGACTCCAAGACTCTGCCAAAGTCATCTGCCATGACTACAAGAACGGATACAGCCAGGCACTCGATGAATGTCCGCCACTCACCCCAAGAAGAGCTCTTGGGGATAGAAGAGGGAGACTTCGCTGCAAGTCCAACATCAGGGGGAGAGCAACAAGAGTCAACATGCATTATGGCATGTCCTGACTCTTATGAGGGTTCTCAATGGGTTTTGCGACCCAGAGATAACCCCTCGAGAGGGCATGGACACGGTCTTAGACTGTGTCTTCGGCACTCAGAAACCCTCAAAGACCAGTGCAGCCCTGCCCTGGTCTCAGGGGTTGAAGAGTGCCAGGGATAAGATCGCCCAACAGCTCTCCGACTTTGCCTCCTCCAACCGTGCCGGCTCTACGAACAAGCTCCTCCCACCTCCTCGTGTACAAAAGAGGAGGTACTTTGAGATCCTGGAGGAGCCCAGTTCAGCTCTTCCACTTCACCACTCTCTGGAAGAGCTAACCAGGGGAATCCCTCTTGAGAGACTCCAGCCAGCAGGTCTCGTTATTGGCGGCCGAAGTCCTTAACCGGGAAAAGGTCACTAAGTATGCGATGCAAGCTACTCCGTGGCTGGACGTCTGGTTAGGGACCTTGGGAATCCTGGTATGATCCGAGGATTTCTCCAAGGAGCGTACCAGGAAGGCAATGGAGACCTTTCTCCCCTCAGGCACTCGCACGATCGAGTTTCTTGCCCACCAAGTTTCGAACTTGTGGTCAAACACTATCTTAAAACGTCGAGATGCGGTGTCTGAGAGGTTCCACCAACGGGTCCCCAGCGTCGAGATAGATATGCTCAGACATTCCTCTCTAGAGAGAGCCCACCTGTTTGAGCCTAAGGACGTGGAACTTGCTGCTGAGAGGTGGAGGAATTTTCATCGAGATTCCCTCCTCCATAGGGCTTTGACATCCAAGCCCCATACACCTCCAGCACCTCAGCAGTCCCGTCCAACCAAGACCATGACGACGAAATAAGCAGTGAAGACAGTAGTGTCTAATAATCCCTTTCGGCAAAAAGTCCTTCAGGGGAGGAAAGAATCCTAGAGGGAGCAGCCGAGGCCGCAAATGCTAGGATAAGCACTCCCCCTGCATCTCTACCAGTGGGGGAATGCCTACAAAGTTGCTCAGACAGGTGGAAGCATCTCGGGGCCGATTCCTCGACAATCTCCGTGATTCGTCTAGGATATCGCGTCCCGTTTATGACTATTTTTAATAGCAAACAATAATTTTGATTAATAAAGCTTTTACTTTAAATTTTTAAACTTTTGCTTTTGTTAGTTTTCCATTCATATTATAATGAAATGTTCTATAAATCCATTAATTATACCAAAAATTAGTATTGATCAATAAAGTTTTTGCTTTAGATTTAAAAACTTTCTCTTTCCTGGGGGGGATAAAAGAAGAATGTGGATCCAAAGGCTCCTTACCTTCCATCTACTGAGTGGAAGGATATTTTCTTCCTTAAGGCGGCACCTGACTCGGTTTTGGGTTATTTTCAGCCTAAACCCATCCCAACCATCCAGCTACATGTGGATGAGGCATTAAGTGCTATGAGTTTAAACTTAGAAAACATGTCCACGGTTTCCTCTCTCTCTCTCCGGGTAGAGAATCGGCTCTACTTTCTACTGTGGAGTCAGATGAAGAACCTCTCCCTCCGGTGGAGGATTCTTACCTGCCTGAGTTGGATGATGATAGTGAGGCATCTGTTAGGGACTCAGCGGTATCTACTATATCAATTTCTACTACGACACTGGCCTCCCTGTCTACGACGACGACTACATCTTCTGTAACGGGAGCGGCTCCTGCTACTTTTCCACTTCCATCCCCTGTGGAGCCTGCGGAACCCAAAACCCCCTCAATTCCGAGTACATTGGGGAATTGGGGGGATTTGTCACTATTGGCTAACATGAAGGCTTTCATGGAGGGGACCCAGCAATACCATCGTATGATGTTCAAAGCCTTGCGTGAGGAGATACAGGCTTTGAAGTCACAGGAGGATCCGGGTAAGGATAAAGTCTTGCCCTCTCAGCTACCTTACTGTACGCAGCAGAATCCTACGAGGTATGCTGGTCACGCGGTACTTTCTGAGGGTATCCTCCACATTGGCGAAGGGCTAGGCTCTAGGCCAGTAGCCGATCTGGAATTTTATCCGGATATTGAGGCCTATCCCTTTTGCTAAGTGAGGTTAGCTGAAGGAGTTTCATTGAGGGATGATACCATCCCTAAAGAAACGATCCTTCTGGAACATAAAAGGGCTCAACACGGGGCAGTGAAGGAAATGAAGACAGCAGGGTGTATTAATACACAGCTAGGTGCCTTTGGTAAAAGGTTAGCCACCTTTGTGGCTCTGGACATGGTGGTCTTCCCTTTTGCCTCGAAGGGCTTCGTGGCTGTGGAGAAGGCCATGCGGGAAGGTAAGTCTCTCTCGGTGTTGGAAGAATGTAGACCTGTATCACTCATTCTTCCACATGATGCTGACCACTGGATGGATGTCCAGTTTACTTTTTCTGAAGGTTAACTGGATAAGGATGTAGCCAGTCACCAATTTAATGAGAAACTGCCCAGGATTCCTGAACACCTCCTTAAAGCTGAACTGGAGACTAGAGAGAGACTATCAGCTTCAATGTCTCTCCAGTGCTTCATGGAAATGATGATTGGGAATTTTACAGATGCCCCAGTCTTTTCCCTGTTAGCAAAAACTCATCTTGCTACCTTTATGAAGGATCCCTATGCTTTCTTTCAGGCTTGTAGAGTCTGTAGAGAACATGTTCTCGATTCAGCCACTATACGCCATGATCCGAAACGTCTCATCGACTCTTGTATATGAGGAAAGGACCTTTTTCCCCCAGAAACTAGTGAAAGAGGTTATAGATAAAGCTGCAGCCAAGAATAAGAGCCTGTTCCAAAAGTGGGGGATCTCTCTGAAGAGGAAATTCACCCCTGGGGTAGGACCACAGCCTAAGAGGTCCCGCAAACCAACTTATCTTAGGAGGTCGTTTGCTCCTTCCCCCGCCAACGTCCCTCAGACTGTTTTTGCTGTTCCTCATCCTGTGACGACATGGTCCCCGGTTTTCAACCTGGTGTATGAGCAGGGTCGTCGTCTTTTCGATCTCAAAAGAGAGAAAGAGGCAGCAGAGGCCGCTCTGACAGAGGAGGCAGATCCAGGGGTCACGGACATCGAGCCGGCAGAGGAGGAAGGGGTGCACTTCCTCAGCTCAAACAATGTGGATACAGTATTCCGGTAAGGGGACAGCTGACCTTATTCAAGGACCGGTGGTCATTCATTCCTTGGGCACAGAGCATCATTTCCAACGGGTTATGGTGGAAGTGGAAGCAACGACCTCCAAAGCTCTGGAGATTTTTCCAGAAGTTAACACCTCATCTAGAACAATATGTACAAGACCTTCTGAAGAAAAGTTATCCGTTGCATGAGATTATGAGATTTCAAGGTCGTCTATTTTGCGTGCCAAAGAACGATTCGAATATACCTCGAACTATTCTCGCCTTGTCCCGTCTAAACCTGTTCGTTCAGTGTGTCAAGTTCCGGATGCTGACTATTTCGCAGATACGGACCTTACTACCCCGGGAGGCTTACACCGTCTCTATAGATCTTACCGACGCTTATTGGCGTTTTCCGATAGGTCGACGCTTCTCCCCCTACCTTGGTTTCAGCCTGGAGCGAAAGGATTATGTATTTAGAGCTATGCCATAGCTCTGAGGATTTTCACGAAGGTTATCGATGCAGTCGTTCAACAACTTCGGGAAAAAGGCCTCCAACTAGTGGGGTACCTGGACGAGTGGCTAGTGTGGGCTCCTTCGGCACTGGAGTGCTTGGAAGCATCCTCTCAAGTTGTAAGGTTCCTTCAGTCTCTAGGGTTTCAGATCAACTTCAAGAAGTCAAGACTTGCCCCAGCTCAAGTTATCCTGTGGTTGGGGATTCATTGGAACTTACAGTCCCATTCCCTTTCTATACCCTCCAAGAGGAAAGAAATAGCGAAGTCAGTCCGGTCTCTGATCAAGTCGGGAAAATCCACCAGGCGACGCCAGGAGAGGATTCTAGGATCTTTGCAATTCGCCTCAGTAGCGAACCCTGTCCTCAAAGTACGGCTCAAAGATGCAAGCACAGTTTGGAAACGGAGAGCCTCCAAAGTTCTTCGCGACCATCAGAAGACCAAGACCCCGGCGTTACTCCGAAGACAACTTCGACCGTGATCCACTGCCAAAAGTCTGTCACAGACAATAACGTTGCGCTTTCCTCCTCCGGTAGTGGTTCTTAATACGGACGCCTCATAGTACGGTTGGGGGGATCATGCTCCACTCAGGAAAGTTCAAGGCGGTTGGTCCCAGAAATTTAAACAATTCCACATCAATATTCTGGAGACTATGGCAGTCTTCTTGTCCCCCAAAAAGTTACACGAAGAAGAACATTCACATTCATCTAGTCATCGACAGCAAAGTAATAGTTCATTGCATCAACAGGCAAGGGTCGAGGTCTCCTCAAATAAATAACGTAATGTTAGCTATCTTTACGTAGGCTCAGAGGAAAGGTTGGCATCTGTCAGCACCCCACCTTCACAGAGTAAGAAATGTGATGGCTGACTCCCTATCTCGGACAACCTCTAGAGACGGAGTGGTCTTTAGATGAAAAATCATTATCTTTCGTGCAGGATCAAGTCCCTGGACTTCAAATGGATCTGTTTGCGATGAGTCTCAACAAGAAACTTCCCTGCTATGTAGCACCGAATGTAGATCTAGCAGCACTGAGCATGGATGCGATGACCCTGGATTGGAATTGTCAGGCGAGGATTTACCTGTTTCCACCCTTCAATCTCCTCATGAAGGTTCTGGACAAGCTTTGATCGTTCAAAAGGACAGAGGCCCTGGTTGCTCCTCTGTGGCCTAAGAGCAACTGGTTTCCCATGGTGACAGAATTGAACCCCAAGTTGGTACCGTTGCCCAACCCGTTTTTGTCCCAGGAGGTACAGGGAAGGTTGTCTACGCTTCATCATGGAGAACGAACAACCTTCATCTCATGATTTTTTCACCTTAGCTCTGGAAAAGAGATTTTCTGGGCTCTGACCTGTGCCGCCCAGGGAAATGCTCCTTTTACCTAATTTCTAAGGTAATAACTGCTATGAATTTACCAGAGAAAAAATTGTATAGGAATGCTAGGTTGAACCTAGCTCGCTCACCTTAATAAGGTGTCGGTATAATACTGGGGCGTGATAAAATCACAACCAGAGGTCTCGTACCATTTAGATATCTCCTGTCAACATCCCCGAACAGCGAGGTGCCGTTCAACTTCCTAGCTCCGATCGCTACTACGAACGATCCCACCCACGCCAGTGACGTCACTACTTTTCATAGCACCTGCTTTGACGCTGTTATTCTTTTTTCGGTGTGTGATTTCCTTTGGATTACCTAGGATTTATCCCAGGATGTCGGATTTTACCGTTACTCCACCTAAGTTAAGTACCAGATCTATGAGTTTTGAGATTTTGGAGGTAGTCTTGCCCTTGGTTATTATTTTATCTCGGTTTTTATATTACGCGACCCCGCATCGGGTCCGCCATGATGGCTGGCTACCTCCTCTCTCTCTCTCTCTCTCTCTCTCTCTCTCTCTCTCTCTCTCTCTCTCTCTCTCTCTCTCTCTCTCTCTCTCTCTCTCTCTCTCTCTCTCTCTCGTTCTTAATGCTTTGCAATGAGTCTTCTATACTGATTGTTTCTCGTTCTGAACTTTTCTGGGTATCCACGGTTCACACCCCGTGTTATTTTATGCTATGGTATTGTTCTGTTATTACGATAACAGTTATTTTTATGATACTGTATTACGATATCGTAGTTCACTTTAGGTTGGCATGCCTGGTCGCCTTCGGGCGTTACTAGTTTTACTTCGTTTTACGTTTTTCTCGTTCGTAGTAGCAATCATATTAGCGTATACGTTATTTTACTAGTACAGTATTTTCTAGATCGTCGGGACTTTCGCGAGTCAGTTCTTTAGTTTTATGTTTTTTGTCGGCACCTCACCGACACCTTGTTATGTTGGTAGCCCTGCCTAGCTCGGTCTCCCCCGCGCTGTTAGGCTCGGTCTTCCCCTGCCTCTCCGTTCGTCCCTTCGTGCTATCTTACGTTTATTATCATCATTGTCCAGCATGCCTCCCTTTTTTCATTTTATTACCATATCAGTTATATTATTATTTCGTTATCCTAGTCTTTCCGTGTGATCATTTTGTCGTGGGTCTCAGTTCAGGTTGGTACGCCTGTTCTTTTGCCCCACTCGTTAGCCTCCTCCCCCCTCCTCCGCCTCGACACCCCCACTCCAGGGATGCCATCACTCGCTCTCATGTCGAGTCTCGGAGTCAGCTTTTGTGTTACGTATATCCCCTCTGGGGACATCGCTTAGCTCTGTCCCGGGCGGATCCTGATCGTGTGTGAGGCTTGTTATACATTATTTTTTCAGTACTTCCCCTACCCTTCCGTAGTTGTTTCTCCCCGCCGCCTCGATTGGCCATCGGTAGGCAGGAGGGATCCGGCTCGGTCTGGGATATTATGTTGTGTATATCCATATTTATGCACATTTCATTCCTGCTACTTCCTCCCAGTCCCGCACCTCAGGGACCCATTACAGATACCTCCATTTCTCCCTCCTCTTATGGTGTTCCGCACTTCACGGACTCCACGTGTCATTATATTTCCTTACGGGATCCCTGGACGTAGCCTTCGCCTTATCCCCATGTCGAGTTTGATTAGTTCCTTGTGCCGTCGACGGGTTTGACCCTCGACTCCCCCCCGTGTCCGCCTACTCCGATAGGTTTTCATGAGCCCTGGGCTCTCTCAGTTGTCTCCCCGGAGCCAACGTTACCTTTAACATTTGCGAACGGCTCGTGGCCTCCATGCCTACACGTCTAAACGAGGTGATAGATGCCCACGGGGGTTGGACCAGCTATTGACAAGGTCATTCATTTGTAACACCGCATTCTAAATCTTTATATTTACATGCAATATAATGCATGATGTGTATACAATAAAACTGTTTCCTTTGTTATCTATTTATTATTTTTACATGGAATATAACAAAAAATATATCTAATTATATTGTTACATATATCTTTATTTTGTTACATGTAATTTAACATAAAATAAATCAAATTTTTATTCATTTATCATTTTTTTTACATGCAATATGGTATAAAATGCCAATAATTGAAATGATAGCCATGTTAAAAAAAATAATGCTGGTAACTCAACAAAGTTATATATGTAAATCCTATACCAGAATAGGATATCCTATAGTATCTTCTCAGTCTAGAATAATCAATTATTGCCATTGCTAATTTTTAGCCATAATGAATAAAAACATCAGCTACAGAACTTGGCGTGTATAATTTATGGGCAACGTATACATGTATAGTCCAACCTAAAGACGTGGCCTGAGCTGGTTTTACATATTGATACTAATTGCCCAAAGAATCCATAACCCACCAGTTTGGGGAAATTAGATGGTCTCCGCCATTTCAAAAACCAAACCAACATGCAAGAAAAGTATAAGATCAAAATTAGACTTATTTCTTCCGGTTATATATAGGTTTCTACTGCAAGCTTATAAAATTATTATAAAATTAAAATTTCCCTTGTCAAAATTGTCCAAGGTAACTAAGTTTTGGTAGTTATGGATATCATATTTATTAATTTGAGTGACAATTGTCGGAAAATTATGAATCGCACAACTATAAATAGCTTCATTCTTTACAAACTGAACCAAAAACAACACCTAAATAGCAAATGGACGGACAGCAATCCCTAATAGCCACAATTAATGACAATGGTATCAACAAAGTTGTGATTGATCTCACTCATGTTTCTTAATCAAAGATGCCTGCTCGCCTATGAGGTGTGTGGTCGGTTCCTAACCGCATGAATTTGAAAAAAAAAAAATAAATAAATAAATAAATCCTTATTATACACAGGTTTACTTTTTTCTGGAAAAAAAAAAAGTAACACAGCAATTGTCCTAGAAGCCTTTTTTATTTTTTCATTTACTACATATCAAATCACTTTATATCATTGCATAGTAAGTAATAATAATAATAATAATAATAATAATTTAAGTGGTTTTCTCTTGTATTTCAACACTTCAGGGGTGCAAGAATTTCATGCTAATTTGAAAAGAGAGCATGCATTGAAAAAGGTTAACCACCACAAATCGCTATGAGAGTTCATGAAATAGAATAAGACATTGGTTCCTTACTGCTGTTACGATTCAAGAAAAAGGAATATGACGGGGTGTTTTCAGTAAAATAACAAACAATCCATAACCAAACCACTATTGGATAAAAAAAATAAAAAAAAAAAACACGTGACCAGCGACTACGCCTAAAATTCAACCAATATCACACATGGTTTGGGTTTGGTTTTGTGTTTAGTTGGTCACTGAACAGCTTTGGGACATGGAATCTTCACCCTAAAGAAATACAAATCCAACACAAGCTTGCAAAGAAGTTAAAAGTTTTGTGTGATCCTTTGGACACTCCCCCCAGATGCTGAAGCCTTGACGAGGATGGGGGGGCTTAGGGATTAGCAGCTGGGCTCTAATGAACAGTGGGAACTATTTCCCATTGGACCTCGGTGCCCAGCTGTCGATTCAACTAAATCAGTCAGCACTTTCTCTTTTACTTTTGATTATTTCTTTTTTTCTCCCATCTCGTCCTTTTGGGCTCGATATTGTTGACGACTTTGGCATGTTCGATTTTACTTTGGATGCTGCTTTGGATTTGGCACAGTGTGGGATGGACTGCATTCCATCTCAACCTGTGCCAATTTAGATGCCATCACCCTCTGGCAGACCCCATTGGGTGCAGACCAAGTCTGTTAAGAGTCGGGCTCCAGTGATCCGGTCTTAAGTCACCCATATTTGCGGGTAATGGGTGACGCCAGGCATTGGAGTCGACGGTGGGAGGGGCTAACTACCCCCACTGACCAGTGTACGCCCACCTTAAGAGAGGCAGCCCCTCTCTAATAGAGGACTGGTCCCCGCTGAAGCCTCTTCTCGTGTTGGGCCACATGGGATAGGAGGACTGACATCCTCCGATAAGAGGTGGATAACCCGGCTTGCTTTTTCAAAAAAACCCAACACCTCTGTTGACGACCTGGAAAATACAAACATGGACCTCGGTACAGACAGCTCCAACTCGGGTTCTAACATTGTAACGTTAGAACCTTATTCACGTCATGTGAATAATAAAACGCTAGAGAAGAAGAGAGAGAGAGAGTGAAAAATGATGACAGTACAGAAAGATATAGAAAAGTAGAAGTATTACCTGGTCACTATGAAGTAGTGAATTATGAAAAATTTTTTATCTTGGAATTTGAAAACGGAAGAAATGAGCGTATAAATGTTTTTAAAGCTAATAGAGAAATAGTTAATTTATGTGGAGGGCAGCCAAAAATTTTACCCCAGGGAAATGGAAGTCTCTTGATAGAGACACTGTCCCCATTACAAGGTGAAAGGTTAAAAACACTTACAACATTGAATGGTCATAGCGTAAAATGCGTTTCACACCCTACTTTCAACCAGAGTAGAGGTGTGATATATGCTCCAGAATTGTTGGATATAGAGGAGAAAGAAATAGAGGATGAACTGAAAAGTCAAGGAGTAGTTAAAGTAGTCAGAATGAGAAAGAGAGTTGGAGAACAACGTATCCCTCTTGCTACTCTGATTATAACATTTGATCAATGCCGATTACCAAATGTTATAAAAGCTGGATGGCTATCTTTGAAGGTAAAACCATATATCCCGTCACCATTGCGATGTTATCATTGCCAAATGTATGGCCATTTAAGCCAGAAATGTAAAGAAAAACTAAACAATAAGCCAGCTGTTTGTGCCAACTGTGGAAAAAGTAGTCATGGAGTATGCATAGAAAACCCTAATTGCATACATTGTGGGGAAGCACACCCAGCTACATCTAAAAGCTGTGTAAAGTTTATTTTTGAAAAAGAAATTCAGGCCATTAGGACCATGGAAAGGGTTACTTTTAAAGAGGCTCGTAAAAGAGCTCTTGAAAAGCAAATAAGACCAGGGCAACCTTTTTCAATGGTTCTGAAGAAAAACTTGTCAAACCACACAGACGAAAATTATATCTCTACTTCTAAGATAAAGAAACAAATGAAAGTAGTTAAAGAGGTTGAAAGTCCCATCGAAAATCTATATCCAGAAATTGTGGAAAAATCAAAACGGACACTTAAAGATCTGAAAATTATTCAAAAGCCAACTACTCCGATTTTAAACAAAAGTACAAACCTCTCACAGGCCGTTTCCTTGCCTGATCTGATGGAGGTTGCACTCGAAACCAATTTACCTGGTGAACCCGTAGTGGGGAAGGTGCAAAAACCTGACAGATCACAACCTTTTAATCGAAAAAGAGAGAGACCTCCCTCCCTCTCTCCTCCTACCATAAGAAACATTAAAGTCACGACTTCCAATAAATATGATATCTTGTCTGCTGATGTTTCTGAACAACTAGAAGGTAAATTGAACCAATCAGAAATTCAAGTTGAGGTCCACCATCCTCCTCAACAATTAGATCAAAAGGACACAAAGAAAAAGAGAAACACAAAACCCACTATATCAAGATCCTCTCTAGAGTTACCTCCGGGAAACATTGTTAGATCAAATAGTGCCATTGGGAAGACTTCATCTAAGGTGTCTTCCAAAAAATAAAACATAGTTTTTTCCTCCATTCTGCAATGGAATTGCCAGGGTTTAAGGGCGAAATATGAACAACTTAAGCTCCTCATACGTGAGCACTCCCCTATAACAGTATGTCTACAAGAAAGCAAGCTCGATGCTAATACTCCTTGTCCTCGAGAGTATGTTAGCTATAGGACACCATATGATCAACGAGCAGGGAGCCATGGGGGAAGTCTTATATACATTCGTCGAGATGTTCCCCAAATATCTTTGTCTATCTGTACCCCTCTGCAGGCAGTGGCTGTACAGATTGATATAGGGAGAAAATACACAATCTGTTCTCTTTACTTGCCTCCAAATGATAACATCTCATATGATAATATAGTAGAGGTGATTAAACAACTCCCACAACCCTTTATCTTACTAGGAGACCTTAATAGTAGACATCCTTTATGGGGTGATGTTTTAGCAAATGCAAGGGGTAATATTATATCGTCAATTTTGGAGAATGAAGATGTCGGACTCCTCAATACAGGAGAGCCCACACATTTTCATGTACAGACAGGTACCTTGTCCTGCATTGACCTATCAGTTGCAAGCTCTAACTGTCTTCTCGATTTTAATTGGAGAACATTAGATGATTGGCATACTAGTGATCATGCACCAATCATTATAAACACCAACAATGGTCCACCTTTACAAAGATCACCTCGATGGAATCTTGATAAGGCGGACTGGAATAGATTTCGGGAGTTAAGTGAAATTGAAGGAAATGCAGAACAGTTTGAAAGTGTTGATGATGCCATAGACTTACTTAATGGAACTCTTCACACAGCAGGAGTGAATTCCATTCCCAAAACAACTGGGATATTCAGACGACGACCAGTCCCCTGGTGGTCGTCAGAACTAACTGCCCTGCACAGAGCCACAAGAAAGTCTTTAACTCGATTGCGCATGCACCGTAATGAGGAGAATTTAGTCATTTACAAGAAATGTAGAGCACAGTTCCGCCGTGCCATGAAAGAAGCTAGGCGCCAGTCTTGGATGTCCTTTGTTTCCTCCATTAACAGTAGAACACCAACATCATCTGTGTGGAGGAAAGTAAAAAAGATAGCAGGAAAATTCACCCCAAACCCACCACCAGTGTTAAAGATAAATGGCCAGTATATGACTGGAGCAACCGAAGTTAGCAATGCCCTGGCTGACCATTTCTCAAATGTATCGTGCAAGTGTCAAGCAGCTCCTGGTCACCAGTATAGGAGCAATGAAGAAAAGAAAGTTTTAAACTTCGCAACAAGAAAGCAAGAGTCATACAATTCTCCTTTTACTGAAAGAGAATTTGATTCTGCTCTTGCTACTTGTAACGATACAGCCCCTGGACCCGATGGAATTCCATATGCAATGATTAAACATGTACCTTATAATACAAAGTTATTTATTTTAAGCATTTTTAATAGAATATGGCATGATCATAGTTATCCAAGTGTTTGGGAACTAGCCATTATTTTAGCCTTTTTAAAACCCGGTAAGGACAAGTTTTTAGCAGCAAACTACCGACCTATTGCATTGACATCTTGTTTATGTAAAATCATGGAGAAGATGGTCAATGCAAGACTGATTTGGTACCTTGAAAAGAAGAATATTTTATCACCCATTCAATGTGGATTCAGGAAAATGCACTCAACGACTGATGTGCTGATACAACTTGAGTCCTCCATTTGTGAAGCCTTTGCTTCCAAACAGCACCATGTTACAGTTTTTTTTTATCTTGAAAAGGCATATGATACCACATGGAGATACGGTATACTTAAAAGAATCCATGAGTGCGGATTGAGAGGTGAGCTACCACTATTCATCCAGTCATTTCTTTCACATAGAGTTTTCCAAGTGAGAGTTGGGGAAGCTCTATCACAGAGTAAATGCCAGGAAGAAGGAGTTCCTCAGGGGAGTGTGCTGAGTGTAACCCTTTTTGCACTAGCAATTAATGGGATATCCTCAGTCATTCCCCGGGATGTTCTTGCAACATTATTTGTGGATGATCTCTCCATATCATTTGCTGGAGCCAGAATGGCAATGGTTGAGAGAAAAATCCAACTCTCTATTGATAAAATTATCCATTGGGCCGATATGAATGGATTTAAGTTCTCAACAAGTAAAACTACAATTGTCCATTTCTGTCGTATACGGGGAGTACATCCAGACCCGGATATATACATCAAAGGTCAACGGATCCCATGTGCAAGTGAAGCCAAATTTTTAGGGTTGATATTTGATTGTAGGCTTACATGGGTTTCTCACTTAAAAACATTAAAAGCTAAATGTGTTGAAGCTATGAATCTTTTAAAAGTCTTGTCCCATACATCATGGGGGGCAGACCGCAATACAATTTTAAAATTATACAAGGCCTTGATATTTTCCAAAATTAGTTATGGATGCGAAATATACTCCTCAGCAACCCCAAGCCGGTTAAAAATACTAGATTCAATACATCATGCTAGCATTAGATTGTCCACAGGAGCCTTTAGAACCTCCCCTATCACAAGTCTCCTTGTTGATGCTGGGGAGTTGCCTCTGGACCTTTACCGAATGTCCTCTATTATTCGGTATTGGTTTAGATTGCAAAGACTCCCCAATTCTTCAGCCTTTCAAACTGCAAGCCTTGTAAGGAACTCAACCTACTTTGAGTTGCACCCAAAATCTCCTCAACCCTTTGGGTTTCGGGTTAACCAATTATTAAACAATCTGGATATGATTAGAAATAAGGTGCTTCCATTCAAGGTATCATCAACACCTCCATGGAAATTACCTGACATATCTTTTTGTAGATACTTTATTGGAGTTAAGAAGAATTTGACTGACTTAGAATCCAGGTCTCTTTTTATGGAACATGTCGAAGAACATAGGGGATCGACTTTTATATATACTGATGGCTCCAAATCTGATGCTGGCGTTGGATTTGGAGTACATAGTAATGATTTTAATTGTAGAGGTGCACTTCCTCTAACAGCTTCCATATTTACTGCCGAACTGTATGGCATATTAACCGCTATTGAGAAAATAGCTTTGGAAAAGGAGGGTAATTTTACAATTTTTAGTGATGCAAGGAGTGTTCTTCAAGCTTTAGAAGTTTTTAATTCTAGTAACCCTCTAGTTTTAAAGATTTTAGAATGGCTTTTTATTATTGGACGGAAAGGTATAACTGTTCGATTTTGTTGGGTTCCAGCACATGTAGGTGTGTCTGGGAATGAGAAGGCAGATTTACTGGCGAAGAATGCGGCATCCGAGTTGCTACCAAGGAGGTATCCCATTCCATGTAACGATTTCCTACCTTACATCAAGAAATTGGTATGTGATAAATGGCAACAGCACTGGGATAGTCAAGATGGCAATAAAATGAGGGAAGTAACAAATATCATATCACCTTGGAGGTATAACATGATTCCCCGAAAATGGGAGACGACTCTTTGTCGTCTCCGTATTGGTCACACACGGTTGACACACGAGTTTCTGCTGAAGGGCCAACACCAACCGTATTGCGAGGACTGCTTAGTACCTTTAACAGTGAGGCATTTGTTGACCGAATGCCCTAATTTTACTAACTTAAGAAATAGATATCTGTTTGAGGCTCGAGGTGAGGATGGCAGGTTTATCCTTGCCAAGATTCTTGGACATGATGTGTCTTACTATGCGAGCGGAATTTTTAGATTTATTTCAGAAGCAGGTCTTCTGAAAACTATTTAACTATTGTAAGGACTTCTTAATTTTTTTTTATGGTTTTAATCGAATTTGCTTTTAATTTTCATATACAGTAAATGGTATCGGCGTCAATGACCTTAGATGTCAGGATGCCAGAAAACTTTCAATCAATCAATCAATCCTTTGGACACTTCCAAATAATGTAAATATTGGATAAAGGTAATATATATATATATATATATATATATATATATATATATATATATATATATATATATATATATATATATATATATATATATATACTGTACATACATACATACATACATACATACATATATATATATATATATATATATATATATATATATATATATATATATATATATATATATATATTACCTTTATCCAATATTTACATTATTTGGAAGTGTCCAAAGGATCACACAAAACTTTTAACTTCTTTGCAAGCTTGTGTTGGATTTGTATTTCTTTAGGGTGAAGATTCCATGTCCCAAAGCTGTTCAGTGACCAACTAAACACAAAACCAAACCCAAACCATGTGTGATATTGGTTGAATTTTAGGCGTAGTCGCTGGTCACGTGTTTTTTTTTTTTATTTTTTTTATCCAATAGTGGTTTGGTTATGGAATGTTTGTTATTTTACTGAAAACACCCCGTCATATATATATATATATATATATATATATATATATATATATATATATATATATATATATATACATATATATATACATATATACATATACATATACATATATATATATACATATATATATACATATATATATACATATATATATATATATATATATATATATATATATATATATATATATATATATATATATATATACATATATACATATATATATATATATATATATATACATATATATATATATATATATATATATATATATATATATATTTATATATATATATATATATATATATATATATATATATATATATATATATATATATACAGAGAGGGGGAGAGAGAGAGAGAGAGGGTTCCAAGAATTTTGGATGTCTAAATGACTTTAAAGTCCATCCACCGAGACTATTTGCTCTTTGGTAGAGCGATTTAGTTTAAGCATTTGGAGAGTTCTTATGATCTTATCTAACTTATCCTTGAACTCTCTCTCTCTCTCTCTCTCTCTCTCTCTCTCTCTCTCTCTCTCTCTCTCTCTCTCTCTCTCTCTCTCTCTCATATGAATTCAAATATATAAGTGTGATTATATTTTTTTGATAATTTTTCACGAAAACTATAGCATTTCTTAAAAGAATAAGAGATAAGACCTCTCAATCTCATATATATATATATATATATATATATATATATATATATATATATATATATATATATATATATATATATATAATATATATATATATATATAATTTCATTCATCATCGCATTTCATTGAGTGATATCGGTAATTTCCCTCCTCCTGACATTCGAACCATTCTAACGACGTCTCGGTTGTTTCACTTCGTCCACCTTTCAGGGAAAGAAGGGCATGATCTCTCCAAGTCGGGTCTGGCCAGGCAACACCGGTTTTGTTGATGGGTGTACTTCACACCGTTTATTACCACCAAAAAAAATCGGATAACGTTCAAACAAACATTTGAAAAATTGCCTATTTGAACAATTGCCTATTTGAACAATTGCTTATTTGAATAAGTGCCTGTTTGAACAATTGCCTATTAGCATAAGGTTCAAACAACATTTTGAATATTTATCATTTCGTATAATTATCCTTTCGAATAACTTTCTTTCGAACAATTTTCTATTTGAATAGCTGTTTTTCGAATAATAGTTTTAGAATAATTGTTTTTGATTAATTGTTTTTGAATAATATTCATGATACGCTCTAAACATCAATTCTACAATTTGTTTTATTTCTATACCGCACACTGCCTTCATAAAATATTTATTTTCCTGACAGCTGTTAGTGGTAGATTTGGTTAAGCCCATAGCTTTTTTTCCTTTTCTCAAGCAATTAGTATGGTGTTTCATATTTTGAGCAAGTCTCCCTTTCATCATAAAGGATTGCAAGCCTCGGAATAATTTCCTCACGTTTAGTTTATTCCTTGATGGCCAAAGACTTCCCCATGTCAACGGAAGAAACACTGCACTACACGATTGTCATTGGTGCGGCAAAATATGCAAAGCTCTTGATCAAAAGTTTTTCTCTAGTTTTAGATAAAGAAACTTGCTACTTGTTCTCGCACATTTCTTACTTTCTGCAGCTGATTCTGTGTCATTCTCCTACTTCCTCTGAGCTCTATTCAGGAGAATGTTATGTCAAAGAGACTGGAAACATATTCTATGGTAGATGTATTTTGTGTCGTTAGATAATATTAGATCTCTCACTTGGTTTAGAATATCCAAATTATATTAGATTTTATTGTTTAGAATATCCAAATTATATTAGATTTTATTCAGTCTTCACAAAAACATTTTATGGTCTCCAAAGACTTTTAACTTACAACGAAATAAGGACCACTGCCTAACTTGGCAAATGATAAATCCATCCAGTCTTCAAAGTTGATATAGATTAGCTGTCAACTGATGTATCTACTCCTCACCTGTTGTTTAGAACCTGCAAAGAAATTTTAAAGATTTGTACCATTTTTTAGCCTCTGGAGTAACAAAGTTAAGGCATTGAATTTTGTTTAAGTAAAGTTTTGTATACAAAATAAGAATGCTCGCAGAAATATAGTTTGGGATCAGGGTTGCCAGGTTGGCCTTTTTTCAGGCCAAACACTTCAAAATTTGGCTTTTTCTTAAATTGGTTGGCCGTTAGCAATATCATAAAAAGAAAGTTTGGCCTAAATGTTATATTTTTGGCTATGTTTTATTAATGGGTTGGCCTTTCAAAGCTTCTGTTGATCAGAAGTTGGGCTTTTCTCACTTAAAAACCTGGCAAACCTGTTTGGGATTTATCTAGCATATGTAGCTTCCCATATTATTACACCCAATATTATTCATAAGTTTAAAACATTGGCATTTCAAGAACACTTTCATTGAAACTCAACATCATATTTTATTCCACATAGGTATTAGGTTGCCGAGGGTGTCAGCCACCCGATGAGATACTACCGCAAGAGAGTTATTGAGTCCTTTGATGGGCCAGACAGTACTGGTTTCAGCTCATTTTTCTTTTAACTACACATACACTGAATATTCTGACCTATTCTTTCCACATTTTCCAGTGGCCTCATACCCCTGACAACACTGAGATTATTAAACAATTATTCTTTGTTCAAAAGGGCAACTACTGCATTGTATTTGTTCAGTGGCTATTTTCCTCTTGGTAAGGGTATAAGAGACTTAGCTATGGTAAGCAGCTCATTTAGGAGAAGGACACTCCAAAATCAAATTATTGTTCTCTAGTCTTGGGTATTGCCATAGCCTCTGTACCATGGTCTTCCACTGTCTTGGGTTAGAGTTCTTTGCTTAAGGCTACACTTAGCCACACTGTTCTGTTATAATTTTCTTCCTCTAGATTTTTAAAGTTTTTATAGCTTATGTAGGAAAGATCTATTATAATGTTATTACTGTTCTTAAAATATTTTATTTTAATTGGTCATTACTTCTTTTGTAGTTTATTTCCTTGTTTCCTTTCCTCACTGGGCTATTTTTCCCTGTTAGAGTGGCTTATAGCATTTTGCTTTTCCAACTAGGGTTGTAACTTAGTTAATGATAAGGATAATACTGACAACTGCACCTAAGGAATTTGTAATGAAACTAGAGTTGGTAAAAACAAAAAAGAATATAGTGCCCTGATATGAACAAATACTGCCTAACCAGTAATGCAAAATGAAATTTCCTCGGATCTTCCAATTGAAAATCCCTATTAATAATGTTTTCCAATGTTAACTATTTTTATCCATTGTGTATTTATCAGTATTCAGTTGCCAAGTGGTCTTGCAAATTTTTATTAATGTTGTTATTTGTAATAAGCCATCCAAGTAACTTTTGTCTTGCAGATGAATGGTAGCATTGTTCGTGGAATCCAGCTTAAAGTATCACTTGCTCGCCGTCAGCCAGTAATTGATCCAATAAATGATGCTTCTTCATCCGCTACCTGGTCAACAATTGGTAAGATTAATTACATTTATTTCTCTGATATAAGTTTGGATTTATACTGGATATATAGTTGAGATGGTTCTAGGTAAATTCCACTAAGGAAAATTACACTTCAGTAAATTCCACTAGGTAAATTTCTTGATTGGTAAAATTCAGTACAACATATTCCATGAAGGTAAATTCCTCTAGATTATATTATGAAAAAAGGGGGGGCCTTAGTCCTTCTTCAGTCTCAAGGTTATTGCAAAGTTTCCACAAATTTGGATGTGTAGATGTTTTTGATGATTGCAAAACATTGTGAGAGCCTTCTTCCAAATTATTTGCTCTTGACAAGTCATGTAAAATGTGGTAGCATAATTCCAGAGTTGAATAGGAAACTGCAGGGTTACTTTTCATCGCCGAACACATCATCCTCTTGTAGTTCCAATGTTTGAATTCTCAAAACAAATTATGAACTTAGAAGGGATGCTTTCTTCATCAGACAAATCTTCGAATCCATTGACAATGTCTTCATTTGGCAAAAATGCTAAAGGGCATAAACACTTGTTTTTTAGCTATAAACTGCCGTCTGTGTTGTATCGCATACTTTCACGAAGTGCACTTATCTTTCACTAAATAAACTGTCTGAGATAAAAAAGTACACTCTATTACCTCTAAATGTGAAAATACAGAAACAAATGAATAATGGATATCTTTTTTTCAAAGTTCATCATAAGACAGGTTACAGATTGACAAAAGACGATGATATGGGGCTTCTTTTTTTTTTGTCAGGAAGTAACGTAGATATCCTGGGCACACTGACCCTCCAATAATGAAAATTAGCATGAAAAGTTGACACCACAAATTAGGAAACACTTTATAGGTGCCATCGCAGGCCCAATTTTCAGAACTTTCTAAATCATCCAATCCTTTTTTTTTTGGATGAAAAAAAAAATTTTAATTCTGTCAGCATCATCAAGGACAAGGACCTATTTTCTAACTACATAACCCTGTCCTACAAGATGGAAGTACTGGAATTCCTAAAGCATGCTGCCTTCAGTTATGTATGTTAAGTGAAAGTCCAGGAATAGTCCGCAACATTGATTGTGTTTCCTCATGGAGACTTTGTTCTGCAGTAGCTTCACGTAAAGATACTGTACTGTATCCGTTCTCATCACATCACCTGTCATCAAATTAACAGCCTTTTGGACATTAACGTGTGAACTGCTTGCCGAGTGGTTATGGGAGCATGTTAAATAGATAATTTCTTGTATACTGGAAGTGTAAATTGTGTGTAGTCTTGCCTGGTAGGCTTTGTAAAATACTCACAACCCCAATAGATTTTTGTTTTACTACTGTTAGCTCAATTCTTTTCGTATATATAATTCCCTTCTTTGCGAAGCTCAAGTTTGTTTTTTGCTGAAGTTACAAATGTTGCCATGGAGAGGGCTCCAAAGTTAAACTGAGAAAAAGTAGAAATTCCAGTGAAAATCAGTTAAGAAATGAGTAAATAAAGCATAGACCAATATTTTAATTAACGAGTACAGTAATTTGTTAGGCAGTATGTAACAAGGGCCTTTAACTGTAGTTGAGTAAACTTATCAACTAATTTATAGTTAGCTGTATAAGAAGTACTATAGTGGAATTTAACTGTGGAATACAGTACTATATGTCGTCATAAATCTTACGCATCGTGAAATTCACTAAATGGAATTTTCCTTAATGGAATTTACCAGTTACCAATTGAGATACATGCGACATCTTCATTTTTATCCCTCTTAACGAGAGAATCCCTTGATGAAGTCATAGTGCTTCAGCAGGGAATATTGTTTTCAAGTTGAAGCATTGTGACTGGTAAGAGGGCTCCCGAACTTTGGGAAACTGCTCCCCCAGTTCGAATCTAAATTTCTCTCTCTCTCATCTATTTCTGCTTCTCAATATTACTTCAGCCTCCTCCGAATTTCATAAATTTTCTTTTGTCTTCCTGTCCTAACTCTGTGGACCACCCCAAGCTGATTAAAGATTTTAGACTGTACACCATACTGGTATCAGATTGGCCACAGAAGTCTTTAAAACTTCGCCTGTCCCAAGCCTCCTTGTTGACAATGGAGAATTACCTTTAGACCTTTACCTAAAGTCTTTTATTGTTTGGTATTGGTTTAGGTTTTAAAGACTTCCTAATTCTTCAGCCTATCAGGCTACAATTCTTGTTAGGCCTTTTAGATATTTTGAGTTGCACCTAAAATCTCCTAAACCTTATGGTTTTCGGGTAAAATCATTAGTAAACAGTCTTGTTATAGCTAGGAATTCAGTGCCCCCATTTAAGATATCATCAACCCCTACATGGAAATTACCAGAGGTATCTTTTTGTAAGTATTTTATTGGTATAAAAAGAACATGACTGACTTAAGAGCCAGGTCTCTTTTTATGGAACTTGAAGAACATAGGGAATAAAATTTTATATATTCTGATGGCTCCAAATCTGATGCTGGCATTGGATTTGAAGTACTGTATATGGAAGTGCTTTGAATTATAGAAGTGCACTTCCTCTGGTGTCATCTATATTTACTGCCGAACTATATGGCATACTAGCTACTATTGAAAAATAGCGTTAAAAGAGGAGAGCAATTTTACCATTTTTAGTGATGCAAGAAATGCCCTAAAAGCTTTAGAAGTTTTTAATTTGAAAGATTTTAGGGTGGGTTTTTATAATTGGGCTAAGAGGTATAACAGTTCTATTTTGCTGGGTTCTGGCACACATAGATGTGTCTGGAAATGAGAAGACAGATTTACTGGCAAAGAATGCTAGAGCCAAGTTTCTATCAAGGTGTCCCATTTTCTGTGAGGATTTTATACCTACCATCAAGAATTTTATATATAATAATTGGCAACAGCATTGGGATAGTTTAGTTGATAATACGATGAGAAAAAAATCGAATGTTATATCTCCCTGGAGGTATAACATGATGCCCCGAAAGTGGGAGACTACTCTTTGTTGTCTCTGCAATGGTCACACTCGGTTGACACAAGTTTCTGCTAACTGGCCAACACCAGTCATACTGGGGCGACTGTTTGGTACCCTCGACAGTGAGGTATTTGTTACCTGAATGCCCCACTTATAGTACCGAAAGAAATCAATGTCTGTTTGAGGCTCGAGATGAGGATGGCAGGTTTATCCTTGACAAGATCCTTGGACAGGATATGTTGTACTATGCCAGCGGTATTTTTAGGTTTACTTCTCAAGCAGGTTTTCTGAAAGCAGTGTAAATTTTATAAGGACATCTTTGTTTCTATTGTTTTAAATTGAGTACTCTTTCATTATTCTTTATTTATAAGTAACATTATCAGTGTTAATGACATCCTGTGTCAGGATGCCAAGAATTCTAAATCAATCAATCCTAACTATGAGTAATATTTCACATATCTTTATATATACTCTTTGTTTATATGTTTATTTTTATATTTAGTTTCCTAAAAGGTGTGGATATTTCCACATTTGTTATTATTGCTGGCTTAGATGAATGGGAGAAGGGATCACAGTTGGAAGGTATTTGCATCTAAAGCTATTTGTGAGAGTACTGGATGATCTCGGCCATCTCGAAGATTGTTTGAACCCTTTTTGTTGGAACCATTCTCAAGGGTTGGGTCATTGAAATACTGGGGATCCAATCCTTGAGGTAGGACTCTCAGCTTCTGCCCAGAAGCCCATCATTATAGATATGGAGCGGATGATTCCATATTTTCTTGGTCTCGGTTCAAACAGGCAGATTTAGCTTACACTTGTGCTTTCTATGTCTATTTTTGTGCCATCCCATGGGTATGGAGTGGACCACATAGGGAGTATAATTTCACTGTGCCGATAATGGAGAATGTAAATTTCCTTTCCAACGTACGATACTTTATTAATATTCTCAGCCAGGTAAATCAACCTAACAATCAACCAGCAAACAAAACCCCACCCTTTATTATGGACCCTTCAAACAGTGACGCCACATCCCCTATATATGCTGACTCCCCTCCGGCACTGTTGACACCTCTGGCAATTCATTTATAAAAAATTCCATTGACGACTCAGGAGCTAAATAAAGACCATCCTTCCAGTATTCACAAATCAAGTAATTTGGGCAGTACAGGGAAACTGAGAATTCTACATGTTACCCAAATCCATTAGAGACTGATTATGATGTGCTATATAAAGCATTTGAATGTTATGTTTTAATAAAAAAAAAAGTAGAATGATACTTGAAAATGACAAATGGAATTCTTGGTTGTCCTTCAATAATCTTAATGAAGCATTAAATGCAATCTATAATGTAATGAATATCAAAATTAATAATTGTAACATCAATGGTGTTGTGTGTGATGGAGTATCAAAGGATTTAGATGTGCCCAAACCGTCCGACTGAATTGATAGAAATGTAGAGATAATTATGCCTTCCCAGAGAAAGCCAAAACCACCAATATTGCTTATTCCTCAGTCTAACGCGGTTACAGGAAATTACTTTAAAATCTGTCAATTTCTTCAGAAGAAAGTAGGAACCATCTTTGACAAACTAGCTGTTAAGTTCTAACAGAGAGGCTAGGTGAATGCAAGTGAGGTTTATTTAACAGATAACAAGCTTGTATACAAGCAGTTAATCAGGTAGTCAAGTGAAAAAGTATATATTTTGGTATATATGCATTTTTTCATTGTAAATATAGTTTGGAAAGCATTAGAATTACAAATATATCGGATGATAATTTTGCGTTCTTGAGCATTTTTTTTTTTTATATACAGGTATGTATTGAAAGTTTGGTACTGTAGTTGATAATTCAAATTATCATTTTCAATGAAGAAATTTCACTGTTTACTATATATCCATTGTTATGTATGAACTATTTATAAAGGAAAGATTATTATTTAACATTTATTTGCCACTAGGTGTCACTGTATAATGGAAATATGTGAATAACAAAACCGAAAAGTTAAAAATAAGACAAAATTAGTGGTAAATTTATATTCAAGCAAAAACTTGCATTAATGCAAGCCCACATGTATTCCAAGTTTTGCACATTACTTTCACAATCATACGATATGCTGTACTTAAAATCACTTATAAACAAGAGGTTTCAAATAGTGCAACTCACCCCTCTTCCCCATAAGATCATAATCTTTACATCAATGTTTATACCATGTCATTATGGCATCATGTGACACTACATCGGCATTATAATAATGGATTAATGTAGTATATGTAATGGGCTTTAAAGTAAAGTATTACATCAATCAAAATGTGATCAAGGTTAGCATTAAGGTCAACTTTCAAAATTTAGAACAAATATGCATGTCGAGGGTAATATCAAATTCGGTATTTGTTTACAAGAGCACGCTCTCCATTTAGTCCAAAATTATGCTGTCCTGCAGCTCTCCTCTTTTTGTAAAGTATTTGGGAGGTTCTGTAAATGCTGGGAAAGCAAAAAATAGAAAGATATGTTGAGAGGATGGGGGAGGGGGAGTGGTTAGTGGAGGAGGTACTAAGCGACCAGGAACCGACATCGTCAACACAGTCAACCAAAGAGAAGTTCGTGACGTCAGCGTACTTTGGTATATATTCAAAATAGATACTAAATTAAAACTTGAGTAACTACTCACAAGTGTCACTATTTTGTGAAATGTATATTTTGTGGATCTGAAGAAAGCATATGATTATAGTTGATAGGGAAGCAATGTGGAATGTGATGAGGTTATATGGAGTTGGTGGAAGGTTATTGCAAGCAGTGAAAAGTTTCTACAAAGGTAGTAAAACATGTTTTAAGATAGTAAATGAAGGTGAGCGATTGGTTTCCGGTGAGAGTGGGCTGAGACAGGGATGTGTGATGTCGCCGTGGTTGTTTAACTTGTATGTTGATGGAGTGGTGAGAGAGGTGAATACTAGAGTGCTTGGACGAGGATTGAAACTGGTAGACGACAATGACCACGTTGTTTGCGGATGATACTGTACTGGTTGCAGACACGGAAGAGAAGCTTGGCCAATAGTGAAAGAATTTGGAAGGTGTGTGTGAGAGAAGGAAGTTGAGAGTTAATGTGGGTAAGAGTAAGGTTATGAGATGTACGAGAAGGGAGGGTGGTGCGAGGTTGAATGTCATGTTGAATGGAGAGTTACTTGAGGAGGTGGATCAGTTTAAGTACTTGGGGTCTGTGGTTGCAGCAAATGGTGGAGTGGAACCAGATGTACGTCAGAGAGTGAATGAAGGATGCAAAGTGTTGGGGCCAGTTAAGGGAGTAGTAAAAAATAGAGGATTGGGCATCAATGTAAAGAGAGTTCTGTATGAGAAAAGTGATTGTACCAACTGTGATGTATGGATCGGAGTTGTGGGGAATGAAAGTGACGGGAGAGACAGAAATTGAATGTGTTTGAGATGAAATGTCTAAGGAGTATGGCTGGTGTATCTCGAGTAGATAGGGTTAGGAACGAAGTAGTAGAGGGTGAGAACGGATGTAAAGAAATGAGTTAGCAGCTAGAGTGGATATGAATATGTTGAGGTGGTTTGGCCATGTTTAGAGAATGGAAGGTGATGAATGCAAGAGTTGATGGGAGAAGTACAAGAGGAAGGCCAAGGTATGGGTGGATGGATGGAGTGAAGGAAGCTCTGGATGATAGGGAGGATAGATGTGAGAGAGGCAAGAGAGCTTGCTAGAAATAGGAATGAATGGTGAGCGATTGTGACGCATTTCCGGTAGGCTCTGCTACTTCCCTCCGGTGCCTTGAAAGACCACGGAGGGTAGGAGCAGTAGGGGATTCAGCGTTATGAAGCTTCATCTGTGGTGGATAATGTGGGGAGGGTGGGCTGTGGCACCCCCTAGCAGTACCACCCAAACTCGGGTTGAGTCCCTGTCAGGCTGAGAGGAACGTAGAGAGGAGAGGTCCCCTTTTCTGTTTCATTTGTTTGATGTCGGCTACCCCCGAAATTGGGGGAAATGCCTTGGTATATGTATGTATATTTTATATTTGGTAAATATTTGATATAAATCATATTAAAGTGTATTTTTCAATATTAATCTTACCCGATGATCATGTAGCTGTCAACTCCGTTGCCCGACAGAAATCTAACGGTCGGGATACGCCAGCGATCGCTATCCCAGGTGGGGGGTGTACACAACAGCGCCATCTGTGAGTAGGTACTCAAGTACTTCTTGTCAACAAGAACTCAATTTTTCCTCTGTCGTGCCGCCGGCAAGACCTACTTGGATACAGTAGGGTCCCGAATTATGCGAGAATTTGGTCGATTAATGACCTCGTGTAAATGGAAAATTCGCGAATTTCGAAACACACAACAGAAATAATTCCATTGTGGCCATGGCAACCAGCAATTTGCCTATTCAAATGTGTTTACTACCCATTTCCAATACTTTCTTTGTACTATACTGTATTTCTTTATAATATCAAATTGTTTTTGTAAATAAATAAAACATTTAATATACTTTAAAGTTCTAATAACTTGAAAAATGGTTAAAATTATAACCAGGATAGGTGTAAACACCATATATTTCCCGTTACAACACAACCCAAAATACAGACAAATTTTAATGTTTGTCATATCTATTGTATAATACAACTGGTGAATAGCAAAACCATCACTCTATAGACTAGCTTGTTGTATGATTGAAAATCCAGAATTATCAAAATAAAGGCGATTTTATAGCATGCGTTTCCTAAACACGCTAAAAAGCAGAATAGAAAACGACAACCAATGTTTTGTTTACGTTTAACTCTGATCACAACGAAGAAACAGACGCATTTATACATCTGTGTTTTTGAATTGACAGCAATTTTACCAAGTATAGATTATATGTTGAATTTGTTATTACCAATGTTCTAATTATTTTTTATTAGAACTTTCAAATAAATGAAATGAATGCCATTTATGAAATGTTTTTCTTTATGATGCCGCCTGAAACGGAAACCTTCCATTTGTTTACGCTCCATCTTCGATCATAATAAACAAACGAATCCATTAAACACACATGATCTAAGTCATAACTAATGATATTACAAACATTTAGTAAACATTATGTTATTACAAAATATTTTACTTACCGTATCCATATAAATTCCTAAATTCGTAGCAAAGCTGGAAATTTTTTTTCCTTATGCGTTTAATCCACAATAGCAAACTGCCGCTAATGACAGAGTGATAACTTACGATAATTCTAAACTGTTACGAAAGATAATTGTCCTTTCCATATCCAAAATACTTTTCCTAACTTCAGTTATAAGTCAACTTGTACCCACCTCAATTATGGATCCATATGCAAAAAAGGTAAAAGAAGAAAGTACTAGGCCTATTTTTAAAGTCACCGAACAATTAGGTTACCGCTATAACGTTCGATGAGAGAGAGAGAGAGAGAGAGAGAGAGAGAGAGAGAGAGGAGAGAGAGAGAGAGAGAGAGAGAGAGAGAGAGAGAGAGAGAGAGAGAGGGGGGGGGGATGGTTTTGAAGTACTAAACAATAAATATGATAGGTTATAACACATTGGTGTTTATGTAATATTAACTGTATAGATGGTTTGAATAAGTTAAGAAATGGTGTAAACAATTCTTTGTTATTGTATTCGCGCGGAAGCTAGACATCAGCTGATGTGATCACAGCCAAAAGTAAAACAAAAATAAGTTAGCAATACTCGATTTTTAAAACACACCCGAAATTTTACAACATAAGTACATGTTTTATTATAGCGCAATTGACATTTAAAGAGTAAAAATTTTCTGGAATAGAATGGTGTTTCCTAAAAAATAGTGGTTTGCTGACGAAATCGGTTACCGTATTTTAAGCTATGATTGAAATGGATGTATATACACGGTATAATTTTTTCGTTTTTTATTTAATCGACACTTCAAGAAAACCGATTTTGGTTTCTTCATCTATTTGTAAGTATTGTATAACGAGAGAGAGAGAGAGAGAGAGAGAGAGGAGAGAGAGAGAGAGAGAGAGAGAGAGAGAGAGAGAGAGAGAGAGAGAGAGAGAGAGATATTATGACGCAGAAGGTTACAGACCTAGAACAGGGGAGGATGAAGGTGGGGGGAGTGAAAAGATAGGCTGGGTGGACTCGCAGGGGAGACGGTAGGAGACGGGGGAAGGGGGGATTTGGTTGCCAGTGGCTAAAAATAGATTCTGAAAGACGGTAAAGGGAAAAACGAATCCCATCGAATAAACAGAATAAGGAAAGGGAATAAGATTCAGAGGAATAATAGATATAATGGAATGAAAATGACTAGATGGTGTTAGTTGTGATAAGAATAATTTAGATATTTGAAATAAGAGTGTCTGAGGGGGTATAGAAGGAATTCGTGATAAATATAGAGGAATATCAAAGGATACAGTTAGTTTGCATTAAAGGGTTTGTTATCGTTTATCGGCAGTGAATAGCCTAAACTTCGGTAACGAGTCGTCAATATTTTGTCATATTTTAAACAGTATACATTTGATTTGCAAACATTGGTTTTGTAGAGTAGACGGTAAAATAAAATCTAGAGAGAGAGAGAGAGAGAGAGAGAGAGATTTCTGCCATCAAATCTCTCTCTCTCTCTCTCTCTCTCTCTCTCTCTCTCTCTCTCTCTCTCTAGATTTTATTTTACCGTCTATTCTACAAAACCAATGTTTGCAAATCAAATGTATAGCCTACTGTTTAAAATATGACAAAATATTGACGACTCGTTACCGAAGTTTAGGCTATTCACTGCCGATAAACGAACCCAGTCTACTCGTGAAAACCTTGAACGCCCAGAGGGAAAAATAAGGCTTTTAAATATACTGTACTAAACAAAAATAATGCTTTAATATACCATCATTAACACTACCATTACAATTATCGTAAGGTTGGAGAAAGATAAAGATTGCCGAGAACGTAACCACATTTCTGTTTACATTTTGTCAGCTGGACTCGCACAGTTAACAGTTGATTTCATTGTTGATGTGGAATTTTATCCTTAAATAGGCTATTCATTATGAAATTATGTTAATGAAATGTAATGTTAATATTGTTTTGTAACATTTATTATAAATCACCGTATTTAGGGCTACCAATATACTTAAAAAGACTATAGATTTGATACATTTTGTAGTGCTTGACTCGCGAACTTTGAACAGCCTCGTGGATACAGAAAATTTATTTTTGAAAAATAGCGATCGTGGAAAAGGGGAATCGTGTAATTCGAACACGCTTAATTCGGGACCCTACTGTACGCTGTTGATTCTGGAGTTGTTGTTCACGTTTTGGTGATGTATTCACTCTAGAGTTTAGCCTTCGCTATTCAGGAAGCTTTATCATTAGCTTAGCAAGCTTTTGGAATTAATTTGGATTAATTGTTAACGAACTTTGCTAGATTTTGGAATCCCCCCTTGACTACTTCTAAATTCAAGATGTCTGACCAGTCTCAAGTCCCTAAGTACAGGCAGTGTAGCGTTAGGACTTGTGCTAGGCGTCTTCCGAAGGCCTCTATAGATCCTCACACCGTGTGTTCCAATTGTAGGGGTAAATCCTGTCAATTGGAAGATCGATGTGGGGAATGTGCTGGGCTTTCGGAATTCGATTTTAACGAATTCCTTAGAAATGCACGTAGGTTAGAGAAGGAGAGAATCAGGAGGAGTTCTTCTCGCTCTGTGGATTTTTCCTCTCCCCATGCCCCTCAACCTTTTCCTTCCCCTGTGGTGGTGACTCCCGAACCTGCTACTAGTGCTCAGCCTTCCATGGCGGATATGTTGCGTGCCATTCAGGCTCTCGGTGACAAAGTGGAGTCATTGGCTAATGACCGTAATCAGCTCTTGGCAGATGTCAGAGAGCTGAAAGCGAAAAGTGCAGTGGGAAGTGTTATCAGTGCTAGTGATGTGAAAAGTGTCAGTGTCAGTGTTGCGTGCCAGTCGTCCTCCCAGTCCGGGACCTCTTGCAAGCTCCCAAGCCCAGGGGAGAAGCAATGTCGAAGGACCAAAGGGTTCGGCAGGCCTTGATCGGCGCACGGATGTATCCTCAGTGGTTGCGGACGTATCTGTTAAGGATCGTCCCATCCACATACAGACGAATGAGCCCTTACATTCCTCGTCTGTGGAAGAAGTTTCCAGGAGGAAACGATGGACCAAGGTCTCACGACCGCTCAAACGTAAGGTCCCTTCCGAGCGAGTCCAACGGCCCAGGTGTAGCCACTGGGTCAGTTCGGACTCGCCGCAGTCATCTGATGACTGCACACCTCCCAAGAGAGGTAGAGTGGTTCCACAACAGGCTACTGCTCCGTCTGTTGTTGCTCCAACCACAGTAGACCCTAAGTGGTCCATGCTGCAGACTATGCAGTCTCAGCTTGCGGCATTCATGCAGGAGTATCATGCTGAGAAGGTTAACACTGCACCTGTTAACCTACAACCCGCCGAGGTTGTGCGCTCAGCAGATACTGCGGCTGCCTGCTCCCACACTCCACCTGTGAGAGCTCCACCACCGATGCGCAGTCCACCCTGCCAGACGCATGTTCTTGCTGCACCATCCGTTGACATGCGTGAGCTACCGCATCAGCAGTGGGAAGGTGCTGTGGAGCTGCCGGGTTCCAGCACTATGCGGCATTCTCCGCAACCCATGCGGCATGCTCCGCATACCTTACAGCATGCTCCGCATACCTTACAGCATGCTCCGCATACCATACAGCATGCTCCGCAACCCACCGCAGCCCCTCCCACACACCAACACTCTGCTTTTGTTGTTGCCAGCTCGCAGACTGACCAGCAGCGGCATGATGTTGGATCTGCAGGTACGCATGCACCCGTACTGCCGGATTCAGCCGTTCAGCTTTCTGCTCTGCCTTTGCCACTTCCTACTCAGCTTTCGGATGATGGAGTATCGGATGACGAAGCTGCACATTTGGACGAACCGCACTCTGATTTTGAAGGGCCCAAGTCTACGCCTCCCTCCTTAGACTTTCGTAAAGTCCTTGCCTTGTTCAGGGACTTGTATCCTGAGCAGTTTGTGTCTGCAACCCCTCGATCTCCTCCCTCCGAGTTTGCTCTGGGCATGCAGTCTGCTGCGCCTGCCTTCACCAAGCTTGTTCTCGCCCGATCATCTAAGAGAGCTTTGAGGGTTATGGGAGAGTGGTTGCATTCCAAGAAGCAACTGGGAAAGACTGCTTTCGTCTTTCCGCCTACCAAGCTTGCTTCCAAGTCGAGCGTCTGGTATGCCACGGGAGAGGAACCCGGCTTGGGAGTTCCTGCCTCTGCCCAGGGCGACTTCTCAAGTCTGGTTGACTCTCCCCGCAGGTTGGCTATGAGACGATCGAAGATCTGCTGGTCCTTTTCTGATATGGATCATCTGTTGAAGGGAGTCTTTCGTGCCTTCGAGATCTTCAACTTCCTCGATTGGTGTTTGGGAGCCTTAAGCAGGAAGACTTCCCCTTCAGATAGGGACTCTGCCATGCTGATCATGTCTAGCATGGACAAAGCCATTCGGGATGGGTCTGGTGAACTTGCGGCTTTGTACGTGTCGGGAGTCCTCAAGAAGAGAGAACATCTTTGCTCCTTCTTATCGGCTGGTATCACTCCTTGCCAGAAGTCAGAGTTGTTGTTTGCTCCTCTCTCCAAGTGTCTGTTTCCGGAGGAGCTGATTAAGGGGATGGCTGCCTCGCTTATCCAGAAGGATACCCATGATCTTATGGCATCTTCCGCACGTAAGGCTAAAACCTTACCTTCCGTGTCTAGACCCTTCCGCCCTGCAGCAGTAGACACACCTGCATCTAGGTTCATCCCGCCCTTTCGTGGCAGAGCCTCCAGCAGAGGAGGTACCCGTGCCGACAGTCACCGTGGCAAGTCCAAGAAGGGTTCCAAGTCCGCAAAAGGCAAGTTCTGACTGCCTTACTCTCCAGACAGCAGTGGGAGCCAGACTCAAGACCTTCTGGCAAGCTTGGGAGAGCAGAGGTGCAGACGCTCAGTCTGTGAAGTGGCTAAGGGAGGGATACAGAATTCCGTTCTGCCGCAGTCCCCCTCTAGCTACGTCTCCCATCAACCTCTCTCCCAACTACAAGGAGAAGGACAAGAGGCTAGCGTTGCAACAAGAGGTGTCGCTCTTGCTACAGAAGGAAGCGGTAGTCATAGTCCGGGATCATCAATCCCCGGGCTTCTACAACCGTCTCTTCCTGGTAGAGAAGAAGACAGGAGGTTGGAGACCGGTGCTGGACGTCAGTGCTCTCAATGCTTATGTCACCAAGCAGACGTTCACGATGGAGACGACGAAGTCGGTCCTAGCAGCGGTCAGGTAGGAGGACTGGATGGTCTCGTTAGACCTGAAAGACGCGTACTTTCACGTCCCCATCCATCCAGACTCCCAACCTTTCCTAAGGTTCGTCTTTGGAAAGGTTGTGTACCAGTTCCAAGCCCTGTGCTTTGGCCTAAGCACGGCACCTCTTGTGTTTACCAGACTGATGAGGAATATTGCGAAATTCCTTCACTTGGCAGACATCAGAGCCTCCCTCTGTTTGGACGACTGGCTTTTAAGAGCTCCAACAAGTCGTCGCTGTCTGGAGAATCTCAGATGGACTATGGATCTGACCAAGGAATTGGGCCTCCTGGTCAATATAGAGAAGTCCCAGCTCGTCCCATCCCAGACCATTGTCTATCTAGGTATGGAGATTCAGAGTCGAGCTTTTCGGGCTTTTCCGTCGGCCCCAAGGATCAATCAAGCCCTAGAATGCATCCAGAGCATGCTGAGAAGGAACCGATGTTCAGTCAGGCAGTGGATGAGTCTAACAGGGACACTTTCATCGCTGGCCCAGTTCATCGAGTTAGGGAGACTCCACCTCCGCCCCCTTCAGTATCATCTAGCTGCTCACTGGAGAAAGGACATGACGCTAGAGGCGGTCTCAGTGCCTGTTTCCGAAGAGATGAGGTCTACTCTAACGTGGTGGAAGAACAGCATTCTTCTCAAGGAAGGTCTACCATTGGCTGTTCAGACCCCCGACCACCGTCTCTTCTCGGACGCATCGGACACGGGCTGGGGTGCGACTCTGGACGGACAGGAATGCTCGGGCACATGGAATCAGGAGCAAAGGACACTTCACATCAATTGCAAGGAGTTGTTGGCAGTTCATCTGGCCTTGATAAACTTCAAGTCCCTCCAGCTAAACAAGGTGGTGGAGGTGAACTCCGACAACACCACAGCCTTGGCTTACATCTCCAAGCAAGGAGGGACTCATTCGAGGAAGTTGTTCGAGATCGCAAGGGACCTCCTCAAAAGATCGAAAGCTTTCGCTGGTAACGAGGTTCATTCAGGGCGATATGAATGTCATGGCAGATCGCCTCAGCCGGAAGGGTCAGGTCATCCCCACAGAGTGGACCCTTCACAAGAATGTTTGCTGCAGACTATGGGCCCTGTGGGGCCAGCCCACCATAGATCTATTCGCTACCTCGATGACCAAGAGGCTCCCGATGTATTGTTCTCCGATTCCAGACCCAGCAGCAGTTCACGTGGATGCCTTTCTGCTGGATTGGTCCCACCTCGACCTGTATGCGTTCCCGCCGTTCAAGATTGTCAACAGGGTACTTCAGAAGTTCGCATCGCACGAAGGGACACGGTTGACGTTGGTTGCTCCCCTCTGGCCCGCGAGAGAATGGTTCACCGAGGTACTGCAATGGCTAGTGGACGTTCCCAGGACTCTTCCTCTAAGAGTGGACCTTCTGCGTCAACCTCACGTAAAGAAGGTACACCCAAACCTCCACGCTCTTCGTCTGACTGCCTTCAGACTATCGAAAGACTCTCAAGAGCTAGAGGCTTTTCGAAGGAGGCAGCCAGAGCGATTGCCAGAGCAAGGAGGACATCCACTCTCAGAGTCTATCAGTCCAAATGGGAAGTCTTCCGAAGCTGGTGTAAGGCGAATGCAGTTTCCTCAACCAGTACCACTGTAACCCAGATTGCTGACTTCCTGTTACATCTAAGGAACGTAAGATCCCTATCAGCTCCTACGATCAATGGTTACAGGAGTATGTTGGCAGCGGTCTTTCGCCACAGAGGCTTGGATCTTTCCACCAACAAAGATCTACAGGACCTCCTTAGGTCTTTTGAGACTTCTAAGGAACGTCGGTTATCCACACCAGGCTGGAACCTAGACGTGGTTTTAAGGTTCCTAATGTCATCAAGATTTGAACCGCTCCAATCAGCCTCTTTTTAAGGACCTCACATTAAAAACTCTTTTCCTCGTCTGCTTAGCAACAGCTAAAAGAGTCAGTGAGATCCACGCCTTCAGCAGGAACATAGGTTTTACATCTGAAACGGCTACATGTTCCTTGCAGCTCGGTTTTCTAGCTAAAAACGAGCTTCCTTCCCGTCCTTGGCCTAAGTCGTTCGAGATCCCAAGCTTGTCCAACTTGGTGAGGAACGAACTAGAGAGAGTACTTTGCCCAGTAAGAGCTCTTAAGTATTATTTAAGACGTTCAAAGCCATTACGAGGACAATCAGAAGCTTTATGGTGTTCTATCAAGAAGCCTTCTCTTCCGATGTCTAAGAACGCAGTTTCTTACTACATCAGGCTTCTGATTAGAGAAGCACATTCTCATCTGAAGGAAGAAGACCTTGCTTTGCTGAAGGTAAGGACACATGAAGTTAGAGCTGTCGCTACTTCAGTGGCCTTCAAACAGAACCGTTCTCTGCAGAGTGTTATGGATGCAACCTATTGGAGAAGCAAGTCAGTGTTCGCATCATTCTATCTCAAAGATGTCCAGTCTCTTTACGAGAACTGCTACACCCTGGGACCATTCGTAGCAGCGAGTGCAGTAGTAGGTGAGGGCTCAGCCACTACATTCCCATAATCCCATAACCTTTTTAATCTTTCTCTTGAATACTTTTTATTGTTGTTTTTTGGGTTGTACGGAAGGCTAAGAAGCCTTCCGCATCCTGGTTGATTTGGCGGGTGGTCAAATTCTTTCTTGAGAAGCGCCTAGGTTAGAGGTTGTGATGAGGTCCTTTAGTATGGGTTGCAGCCCTTTATACTTCAGCACCTAGGAGTCGTTCAGTATCCTAAGAGGACCGCTAGGCTCAGTAAGGAAGACGTACTTAAGAAAGGCAGAGTAATAGTTCAAGTCGACTTCCTTACCAGGTACTTATTTATTTTATGTTTGTTATTTTGAATAACTGCTAAAATGAAATACGGGATACTTAGCTTCTTTGTTAACATGTATGCTGGTCTCCACCCACCACCCTGGGTGTGAATCAGCTACATGATCATCGGGTAAGATTAATATTGAAAAATGTTATTTTCATTAGTAAAATAAATTTTTGAATATACTTACCCGATGATCATGAATTTAAGAACCCTCCCTTCCTCCCCATAGAGAACCAGTGGACCGAGGAGAAAATTGAGTTCTTGTTGACAAGAAGTACTTGAGTACCTACTCACAGATGGCGCTGTTGTGTACACCCCCACCTGTATAGCGATCGCTGGCGTATCCCGACCGTAGATTTCTGTCGGGCAACGGAGTTGACAGCTACATGATCATCGGGTAAGTATATTCAAAAATTTATTTTACTAATGAAAATAACATTTTTAAGAAAACTATTTTGAGAATGACTAGTTTTCCCAGACAACGCTTTGCTACTCTAACTCCATCTATTGACCACTGCCTAACGATGCCCGCCAATTTCCCGCCAATAAAAATAGTCATACGCTGCAAAAATAGTCTTTTTCTTAAAAAGTTTCATTAGAAAAAATAAGATTTATTGTCAAATGTTACCCAATAAAATATACAATTCACAAATAGTAACACTTTTGAGTAACTGATCCATCATTAATTTAGTATATATTTTGAATGTATATTAAATGTCTGCTGACGCCACAAACTTCTCTTTGATTGACTATGTCGACGATGTCGGTTCCAGGTCGCTTAGTACCTCCTCCACCAACCCCTCCCCCTCCCCCCTTCCCACAACATTTCTTGCTAATTTTTTGCTTTCCCAGCATTTAAAGAACGTCCTAATTAGTGTACAAATGGAGGAGAGCTGCAGGAATGCACAATTTTGGAGTAAATGGAAAGCGTGCTCTTGTAAACAAATATCTCAAATTCAAATCGAAAAACATGTAAAACTAATTAGTGTTTAATCAAAAGGGACTTTAATTCCGTGCCTTGCAAGTAAACATTTCTGTTCAACAAAATGAAAATCAAGAACTTTGTAAACATATTTATCAATCTTAAGCCTTTAAATAAAATTAAAAGTCTTTCATCAAGTTTCAAAGGTTACAAGTCACTATCAAGATAATTTTGATAATACTTCACTCTGAATGAAAAAATAAGGCCTTTGTGAAATGTTTACATTATCCACATATAATTTTATGTTTTCTGTGACTATGTCCTTGATGTGATTTGAATAACAATGGACATTACTCACTGTCTGAATCATCTGTATCATCTACTGCCTGAAGAGAAGTATTCTCATTTTGATAAGTCTTGCCTCCTTCACATTTACAATAAGAAGTGCATGACAAACCAGCAGATTGGTATGAGCAGCAATGTTTTCCACACAATGTTGCTGATTTAAATGAGCAAGCAACAACTTAGAGGAGAGCAGGAGGTGCGATGATAAGACAGATCAAGTTCAGAGATTGGAATATTATGAGTTTTCCAGCTATATTTAGAAATATCCACCTGTGGAGGATCTTGTTTGTCTTCTAAGCACCAAGGTAGAATTTGAACATTGGCATATTTAATGTAAAGTAAAGCAGATTCTGTTGTTAGAGAGAGACACTTAAGCTTTGGAGGATCCCTTTTCTTGATAAATATTCAATGCCTGATAATCAAAAGATTGCCTCCCATCTGCCCACCATAGAGACTGAACATTACATCTGTTCCAGCTCGAATGACATCAGATTCACTTGCATTTGGATCACACATGTTGCATTAATTATTCAAAAAACATTATGCAACAAACATTTGGCATTTCAAAATAGATATGAAACAGGGTTGCATTCTGTTAGCGCATGAAGAGGAAGAAGTGTTTTGCATTTAGGACCAAGATTTTCAAAAGTTGTATTTATGTCTATGACTTTTATCCTATCTTTTCATTGATATTCAATGTGTTA
>NC_090729.1:106486644-106504144 GCF_036898095.1 Palaemon carinicauda
GCCAAACGTACTAGTTGCAATGGTAAATATGGTGCTGGATGGCCCCACCATCAAGAATCAAAGCCATTCCTCTTCAACACAAGCAGCTCTTTCCATTGCGCAGCTTCTCAAGTTCAACAGTGTCAAGCAAAGTCGGAAGCAGGGAGCAACCAAGACACAGGAGCCTCCAGCTGTCAGACACAGTACGTCTCAAGAAACTCCTCTTCCAACCTATGTTGGGCTGATGCTGTATGCTGAAACACGCAAGAGAGGACTTGTGGACAAGCTCTTCTCTCTGGGCCTAAGCATCTCATATGACAGAGTCCTACGTCTTTCTGCCCAGATGGGAAACAGCGTGTGTCAGCTGTACCGCATAGAGGAAGTGGTCTGCCCGCCTACCCTGCGTAGCAATGTGTTCACAACTGCGGCTGTGGACAACATTGACCACAACCCAAGTGCCACCACAGCCAAGAATTCATTCCATGGAACAGGAATCTCGCTTTTTCAACACCCAACGTGTGCAGATGAGGGAGTGGATCGTAGCATTGCTCTCACTGGGCGTGATACTGGATCAAAGACGGTTGAGCCTCTACCAGAATATTACACGGATGTACGTCCTGTTGCTTCTTCTGTCAAAGGGCAAATGATCCCAGCTACTTCTGTGACCTCTCTTAGACGCCACAACTGTGAGCAGCACATAGAAGATGAGTATATGTGGCTGGAGAACACGAGAAGTGTTCTCAAAGATGATGTTGAGGCCTGTGAAAACACATCATGGGCTGCATACCAAGCAAGGCACCAAGATCCAAAGCAACCAGTCATCACACCAACGTCCCTGCTTCCCTTGTTCCAGGAGAGTGCTCACACTGTGGCAATGATCAGACACTCTATTGATGTAGTCAGGAGTGCAGTTAAACATCTCAACCCAGGCCAAACTCCAGTTCTGACTTGCGACCAGCCACTATTCACTCTAGCAAAACAGATCCAGTGGAAGTGGCCAAACACATATGGAGAAGACCAACTGGTGGTGATGTTTGGGGGGTTGCATATTGAGATGACGGCACTGAAGACCCTGGGTGACTGGTTGCAGGGAAGTGGGTGGACCCAAGCACTGGTACAAGCAGAGATCACAACTGAAGGAATAGCAGACTCATTTCTTCGAGCAGCTCACGTCACACGCACCAGAAGAGCACACCAAGTCACAGCGGCTGCGTTGTATAATCTCCAACGGCGTGCCTATGACAAGTACAGCACCACCAATACAGAAGATGATGAGCACCCTGAAAGCTTCGAAGACTGGTGCAGTCAGAGAGAACAGAGTTATCCGCAGTTTCAGTACTGGTCAACAGTCTTGGCACTGGAGCTGTCCACTCTGATCTATGTGCGATCTCTGAGAGAAGCCAATTTTAGCATGTACGTGGATGCTCTGACAGAACTGGCTCCGTGGTTCTTCGCACTAGACCACACGAACTATGCCCGATGGATACCAGTGCATCTACGGGACATGGCAGAACTGGCAAACAAACATCCAGACGTCTTCACAGAGTTTAGCAAGGGACACTTCACAGTCCAGAAGACCAAGAGGATCTTTTCAGCAATCCCTCTTGACCAAGGACATGAGCAGAACAACGCGTATGTCAAGGGTGATGGAGGAGCCATCGGCCTCACAGACAATCCAACTGCACTGAGGCGCTGGATGGTTGCCGGACCGGAGGTTGCTAGAGTGATTGTGGAATTTGACGACTTCAATCTGCATCCACACGATCAAGAGGAGACACGTCACCACGAAGAGACACCAAGTGTGCAGAACACTTTTGCCAGAGATGTGCGCTCACTCGTGGCCGTCATTGAAGAGCTGGGCAACCCTTTCGAGGAGGACAGTCAGGACTTGCTGGTTCTCGACACAAAGGAGATCGCAGACCCTGCAGTCATAGAAACAGTCCGTAATGCCAAGCAGATTGGCCAAGACCAGTTTGAAGCATTCTCAAAGGAATGCATCGTGGACAGAACCAAGTCCATTGAGGTGGCAATCCACCGGAACAAGCTACCACTGTTTGCGACCAAGAGAGGACCCAATATACCCAAAGGAAAAGAACAGGTCAAAGCCCGTGCTCCCTCCACCAACAGACTGGGGCTGGCATCGGAGTGATGATGGGCTCTACACACCACTCTGGACCACACTCCCTGAGGCATCCAAGGCCTGCTATGAGCTGGTGTCTTGCGGATGCAAGAAAGGCTGCAAAAACCGCTGCAAGTGCAAGAACGCTTCACTGCAATGCACTGGTCTATGTTTCTGTGAAGGCGAATGCCAGTAGATTGGGACAGAAAACTTGCTAACCAACATTATGATCTGTAGACATTCATAATTCTGGTGACCAGATTTGAAAAGTTCGGAATCATAATTAACATAGTGTGGCAAAATCTACGTTATTGTATTACATGTATGTACTGCAGGATTACACAAGTACTGTGCCTAGAGACTGGGCTTTTGGTCGACTATATAACTACAATCTGACCATACTGTAAACTTCCCGTACTCTGTGTATTATTTTGACTAGCAATTTTGCCAGCAATTTGAAATAAAAAAGCAACTTGAGCAATTAAAGTGTGTTCCTGAAATCAGGTACTGGTTATTAGAGGTATTATGTCATTGAGTATTGAAATCTTCATCAAATGTCCACTTTTTCCACAAAATGGCGGCCAGTTTGGGGGCCATTTTTGAGAAGATTCATCTAAATATCTGTTAAACATTTATTGATGTTAATTCTGATGTAAAAAAAGGGAATTTTGGCCCATCTAGCACCAAACTAACGACACATAATGAAGTCTATGTAATGACGCTAATGTTAAATGGCAGCCATTTTGAACAATGGCCGCCATATCTTCCTAAGGGCTAATCTTGAATGCCTCCATATCCAAAAATGTTTAGAATATATTAATCTACATGTGTGCCAATTTTGGTGCTTTTAGACCAATTTGAACAATTGGTCTGCTATGCCGCTGTACTAAACCCAAGACAGTGGAAGACCAAGGTACAGAAGCTATGGCACTACCCAAGACTAGAGAACAATGGTTTGATTTCAGAAGAGCTACTTGCCATAGCTAAAGTCTCTTATACCCTTACCAGGAGGAAAGTGGCCACTGAACAATTACAGTGCAGTAGTTAACCCCTTGGGTGAGAAAAAAATGATTGGTGATCTCAGTGTTGTCAAGTGTATGAGGACAGGAGTGAATGGTTAAAGAATAGGCCAGAATATTCAGCGTATGCATACACAGAGGGAAACTAAACCGTAACCAGAGCAAAGGATCCAATGTAGTAGTGTCTGGCCAGTCAAAGGACCGAATAACTCTCTAGCAGTAGTATCTTAACAGGTGGCTGGTGCCCTGGCATACCTACTAACTACAAAATAGATATAGATGCACAGGTGTAAGTTGAACCCACCTATTAGGACTGAGACCAAGAAACTATGGAATCATCCTCCCCAATCCAGTAATAAAGGGCTTCCGGCCAGAAGACGAGAGTCGTACCCTAAGCATTAGATCCCCTTGGATTCTCAAGACCCAACTATTGAGAATACGTAGTTCCACCAAAAAGGTCCAAACCATCTTCGGGCTGGCTGACATCATCCAATACTCTCACATATAGCTTTGAATGCAAATACCTCTCAACAGTGATACCTCCTACCAATCATCAAAGCAGGTAGCAATATCGGATGTAGAAACATCCACACCAGAAGCAATAACGGATGGTAAAACATCCACGTCATCAGAAAAATAATAAATATATATATTTACACACACGCATATATATATATATATATATATATATATATATATATATATATATATATATATATATATATATATATATATATATACAGTATATGCATGTATTTATTCATAATTGGTACAGTGCAAATTTGTTCTCTAATGTGTGATGCCTTATTATTTTCAAGTAAGTGAATCGAAGAAATACAAACCAAACATGGTTTTTTTTTATGGATTCTGCTGACAAAGACACCCCCCCCCCTTCCCTTTCCCTGGATATGCTGACTTGTCCCCGGCACTGTTGACTACCTATAGTAGTCAATTAAGAAAATTCTGTTTACCACCAAGGAACTAACAGGGACCGCTCTTCAAATGCTCAGAAACTAGATGGAAATGTAAAGAAATTAAAGTTCATCCACATATATGATATGCCAATAAATTGCCATTAGGAAGCATTGTAGATGACTTTAAAACCTTATGGTAAAATTCATGAAATAAGTGTAAATTTCAAAGAAAATAATGAGAATGGGAAGTATGGATCTCCTTCAGTAATCATGAGGAAGCTTTCAAAGCAGTCTGAGATTTCCAAAATAGAAATTGATAATCATGAGATTACTGTACTGGTACATTATGCAGTGCAGCTCCTGGAAATATGGTTGTATATTGCCTCAGTGACTGGTGTCAGAGTGAGTGTGCTGACACCAAAGTAAATCCGATATCGAAAAGAAAGCCTAAGCCACCTATGGGGCTAATAGCGACATGTAAGGCAGAAGACTTTAATTACTTTAACTTTAGTAAGATATACAAAGGCATTTCTTCTCAAATCTGCTAAATCTCTCGGAGATTGTTTCATTGTCGTACCATGACTCATGTCCATATAGTAGCACCAATCTCACTAAACTGATATACAGTCTGATTTTTATATGTAATTTCAGGCGATTCAATTTACAAATTTTACTTAACCTAGCTATTGTCTGATTTGCTTTTTCAATCTTTCACTAAACTAATTCCAAAGACCCTGTATTGGAGATCATAGTTCTTAAATGCTTAAATGATTCTACCTCATTAATCCTTTCTCCTTCCAATGATATTTCATCTTACATTGTATACTCTGTTCTCATCATCTCTGTCTTTCTTCTATTTATCTTCAGCCCAACCTCGTGTGATATTTCATGCATTCTGGTAAGCAAGCATTGCAAATCCTGTGGTGTTCTGCCAACAAGGACATCATCATCCGCATACTCTAGGTCTGCTAAATTCCTATTACCAATCCAGTCCAATCCTTCTCCCCCATCCCCAACTGTTCTATGTATTACAAAATCCATGAGGAAGATAAACAACATAGGTGACAATGCATTCCCTTGGAGTACTCGAGTGTTCACTGGAAATTCATTTGATAAGACTCCATTAACATTAACTTTGCACCTACTATGCTCATGAACAGACTTCAAATTTACATATTTAAAAGGAATTCCATAATAACGCAGGACTCTCCACAAAATTGGTCGGTGCACACTATCAAAGGCTTTTTCATAGTCCACAAATGCTGTCAAAAGGGGATTTTTATATTCCATGCATTGCTGTACAACATGTCTCAAAATGAAAATTTGGTCAGTGGAACTTCTACCTTTTCTAAATCCTGCTTGTTCATCTCTCAGCTTTTCATCAATCTTACTCTCCAGTCTCTTTAGAATAACCATACTATATAATTTCATAACAACTGACGTAAGTGTTATGCTTCTGTAATTATTGGAATCAGTCAGGTTTTTTTTTTTTCTTTTTTGCTATTTTCACCAACACTCCAAATTCCCATTCATCAGACTTTGCCTCTTCATGCCACATTCTACAAAATAATCTTGTAAGTAGTCTGGGAGTTACTTTATTTTCGACCAGTATCATCTCGGCAGTTATTCCATCGTATCCCGGGGCTTTCCATCACTTAAGTTTTTTTAGGGTAGCTTCGACTTCAAACACACTGAATTCATTCATAGCCACACTAAGGTCTTCATCAGCTTCCCGTATATCAATCAGATTATTCCCTTCATATCTCCTATTCATAACCTCACTAAAGTGTTCCATCCAACATTATCTTTCTTCATCTTCTGTTGCTATAACAGACCCATATCTCTTTTTGATGGGGATATGCTTCGTCTTTTTTGCCCCAGTCGAGATTTCGTTAATAATTCTATGAGCAATTCTTACACCATAGCCAGTTCCTGAATTCATAGCATAGTCAGTCAGCCTCATCTGCTTTACTGTCTAAATATTCTCCAGTCATTCCTGGCTTTTCTTTTGACCTCACTATCAATACTGGAATACTTAGCATGCTCTACCTTGTAATTTTCATTACTTCCTCGATAACTTTCAACAATCAATTTCTGTCTCTGTCTCCTTTTTATAGTATCCAAAGTATTGTTTGATATCCATGTCTTTCTTCTTGTAACTGCATATCCCAAGACTTCACTACCAACTGACTGATATATGTTCTTAATATCACACCATTCCTCATTAATTGCCTGTTCTTCGTATCTGCAAATCGATTCCTACTTTCAATTACAAATGTTTCTCTGTGCTCTTCCTCTAAAAGCTTAGTTGTATCAAACCTGGTATTCTATCTATCTTTCTGTTGTGTACTTTCAGTTTTAATTTCAGTATGACAATAAGGAGCTGGTGATCACTACCAATATCTGCTTCCTCTATAGCTTCTTACATTTCTCAGAGTTCTCCTCTCTTTATTAATGGCAATGTGATCTATCTGACTTTTGTAATTGCCACATAGTGAAGTCCATGTATACTGGTGGATGTTCTTGTGTTGAAAAAAGAGTACTTCCAATGACAAGATTGTTTGCTGAACAGAAACTTAATGAAATGTGCTCCATTTTCATTTGCAACCTCGCCAAGACCCTCGACACCCATCACATTCTCTGTCCCTTGATTATTTCTTCCAACTTTAGCATTGAAGTCACCTATCACAATGCTATGCCCGTGACTGGGGGCCATTCTTTCATTTTCTCTTTCCATACTCTGACCAAATCCATAGAGGATTCATTAAAAGATAGCCAGTTCCTTGGGATGCGCAGTCCATGTTAATTCCAGCAAGATCATCCACCAGGCATTAGGAGTAGAATCCGAAAAGATGTCTTGTCTATTACTTTAAAGTCAATCCGTCACCCTGCTGCCAGTGACTTCATTGAGATTTAGGGGGTCATGTCCTTCACCCAAAGTTTTCGTTATTCCACTAGGTTTCTCATCCTCGTATATAACCAATGACAAACAGGGATTGGTAAGATATGCCACATAGCACGGTTATATATCACCTAGCATGGTTATATACCGCTTAGCATGGTTATTATTCTGCTTAGCATGGTTCTTTACACCTTTTTTAAAACTTTTAAATGCCCTATTTCAGCTTTGCTGTTATCCTCATATAGTAAAGAATTCAGGTTTGTATGTTTAGGAAAAATACAAATTATTTTTAAAATTTGTCGTGTTACATTGTAATTGATACAATGCTACTTAGCCTTAATAGGAGCATTTAAAAATTATTAAATGAATACTACAGAAATATTTATAGATATAAATTATGTTACCTACTTTCTTAAAAAGGAAAGTCACAAAGAAGTTGGTTAGAATGGTTGAGATGATGTATAAAGGAATAGGGGCAAAATGAATAACAGCTGTTGGGAACCAGAAACCTTTGAAGTTAATGCAGGATCACACCAGGGGTCAGTATTAAGCCAATTTTTATTTGTGGTGGTCATGGATATGCTAAGTGAAGAGATCAGAAATGGAGAATTGTGGAAGTTGCTATATGCAGGTGATTTGGTGATTACCAGAAAATTAAAAAGAATTACAGAGAATGGTTGTAGAGTGACAAGAGACTTTGGAGAGGGGTGGCTTGAGAGTAAATGTGGAGAAGACTGAAGCTATGGTGAGCAATGAGGAAGGAAGGGACATGATAGCTATGCATGAAAGTAGAGACTCGATTATAAAACAGGTGGAACAATTTAGATAAATACTTGTGATCTACTATAAGACAGGAGTTAGGATGTAAGTTTGATGTTGAGAATAGGGTAAAAGCAGCCTTGGAGAAGTCGGAGTGGTATGTGATGATAATATGATATGCCAATCAAGCTAAAAGTCAAGATCTATAGCATAGTAATAAGACCAGTGTTGATTTATGGATTGAAGACATGGGCTCCAAGACAAAAAGGGGAAGCAAAGTTTGAGACAACGTAGAAGTGAATGCCGAGATAGATTATGGGAATGCACTGCTTGAAAGATGAGAAAAAGAAGAATGCAGCCATAATAAAGATTATAGAGGTGACAAGAGTTTCACTACTGTGATGGTGTGGGCATGTGTTGAGGATGAATGGTGGGGAGGGAGGAAGCAGGGCTTGGCAAGAACCTGTTATGAAGAGAAATCAAGATGGAGGCAAAGAAGTAGATGGTGAAACAAGGTGAAGGATAATCTGGAGAGAAGTTTGGTGGAAGAGGATGCCAGTGATAGAAGGCGTTTGAGAGAGCACATCAGGCAACTGACCCTTTACTGTAGGGATAACGGTGGGAAAGAATAAGAAGATTCACTTTCTTGAAGACTGATCAAGAGGCAATAGCCATTACCTTAAGTATCTATTTAAAGTAATTTATATGTCTTATAGATAATGAATATATTCCCTTATAGGTATCTTCCTCCCAATATCTTGAAATGCCACAATTGTTATACAGTACAGGCATTGAGTCTTGATTGGTGGACAATTGGCAATACTTTTCCTTGTTTGAGGGATATCTTACTAACCATAATTCACAGCTTCTCCTGTTTTTTAAGGCTATCATAACTTGAGATAGTTGCACCTAATCAGATGAGTTTTGTATGTATGGAACATGAAAACCATTTACAAGTTTACTCATTTATTTTTATTTTCCATAATATCTTTTACAAATGTTTTACAAACCATATTCATTATTTAAAAAGTAATAAGGGTAAAAATTACATACATTTTAATTGTTATTAAAATTTTGAAATTTCACTCCACAGCTGCCAGCCATTCACAGAAAGGCTCCCATAAAGACAAGAGGGATCTGGTTGCATATGATGTTGACTTCTTTGGGTAAACATAAGGTGGTAATAAGTTTATAAGTATTTAAGTCAGTATTGTATCTAAAAGCACAAATACATTTTACCCATTATTTTTTTTTATTAAAACCTATATGTAAATTGATTAAAGAAAATTAGGTTTAAGAACTTACTGTTTTGTTCTTTGAATTATACTTACGAGATTCCGATTACAGTGTATAGTAACTGGTTTCTAGGAGTGCAAAGTAAGCTATTTAATTCCAAATTGGGCTTTTAATTTTAATTTTAGCTATTAGAACAACCAGATGTCTTGATCTGGAGGGAACATTAGTTATTTTGTTTTACATAAATTGTATTCATAAAATCATATGCTGTATCTTAGGTAAAAAATTTTACATTTACATAAAAGACTTGATAATTATTTTTTAAACTGCCCTTGTCACTAATTTAGGTAGAGAAAACACACTTAAATTTCAGTTCCAAAAGGGAAATTATTAATGTGCCATCTTGCATTCTACAGCACTCGCTTTATTACTAAACAATTTACAACTCTCACCTTATTGCTTAATTTGAAGTTTTCAAACTTTTTGAGCATTTCCATTATTTTCATCATTATCTACTATACAGTATATCCATGGATTTACATTCATTATTGGGTATTTAATTAATATCTCAACCATATATTTAATTGTCAGAATTTCTTTTAGTGGGTAGTTTTGCAGCCTTGTAATATACATGAATTTAACATTGATAATAAAAATCAAACTTATCACATCCATGTTCGTAGAAAAGCACACACACACACATTGACCTGGACAGTATCTCTGATTAGGGGCTCTTTGACATAGGGTCATAGCCCCCAAGGGTGAAAACTTAATCTTTGCGGTCAGAGTTTTGCAAGATCTCGGCTCACGAGAAACAGCGTTTAGAGTACAGTATTGCTCCGCCCCGAGCTATCTTACTTTTCAGAGTTTGCTAGACACATGTGCAAGAGAATCAGCTCCTCCTAGAGCCACACTCAACCAACACAAGCCCTCAGAAAGGACGTACAGTCGCTCAGCCCAGAGAGCATAACCTTACGCAGGGAGGTGCAGTTGCTCAGCACCAATAGCATGATCGCTGGAAGGACCAAAAAACCAGGCCCAACCAGAGCTGAAATGAAGTGTTTTAGTAGTAGAAAAAGTAGTAGTAAGTAGAAGAGGGAAGAATCTTCAGTAGTAGGGAAAAAGAGCAGTTCTAAGCATAAAAGCTTATCCTTGCTAGAAGGGGGGGGGGGAATTGATGTCAGGGGGATAAGGAGGGATTGAATGATGTGGGAGGGAGTCTGAATAAGGGAGCAGACTTTAGCTACTAGCTGGAAAATCAAGGTGATCAGCTTTTCAAGGGGCAAGAATTCAACCTGGGTGGAGGCTGGAGGGGAGGTAGGAGGATTCTGGCTAGGATCAGGGACAGGATTGGTGACTGGGGTAGGAGCAGTGACTGGAACAGGATCAGTAGGTGGACAATGTGGAGGTCTGGATCATGAAGCCCTTTGCAGCTTTGGTGGTTGCAACAGTGTTGCTGCTGGTTTGGTAGGTGCGACGGTTTGTAATGCTTCTAATCTCCTAAGTCACTCTTGACACCTCCTGTTCCAGACGTGGTGGGATTTAGTACTGTTGGGGCACTTTGACTGGGTCTCTAAACCTATTCTTGTGTGCATCAATACAGACTTTAGTATGATGACGGCGGTTGCAGATTCCACAGACTTTTAGGCTCCTGCAGTCCCCGTGATGGCCAAAGCGTTGGTAGTTTAAACAGCGTATTTACTTGCTTGCTTGCTTACTTTGACGGCTGCTTTTATGGTCCTATACGGCAGGGGAACTCCACTCTCTACAGGACCACCTCTGTCATTATATCTTGTTCGTTCAGAGTATTCAACGTTTCACATCACGTATTGCTTATTTACTGTTGAATCGTCACTGTCATGCTACTCATGGAATAAGAAAGTCTTCAGTTTCTTCTTAAAAGCCTTAACATCTTCAATCATTCGGATGTCTCGGGGCCGCATATTTAAAGGCTCTGGAGCCTACAGTAGACATATATCTAGGTTTCAATAGTTTGAAACCATCGGTAACTATTCTCGTGTCTACACGATTTGTTGGCTGTGCAATATGTAGCAATTCTCTTAAGTATTTTGAACGACTGGTTCTGATAAGTTGGTTGGTTATAGTATGTATTCTAAATTCAATTCTCACTTTAATCGACAGCCAGTGTAAATCAATTAGCATAGGGGTGATCCTTTATTTGTACTTTTGATAAATTGTAATTGATAAAGTTGCAGTAATCAATCCTGGTAATAATACAGTTTATCACAAGTTTCTTTACAGAATTTTCATCCAGGTACTTTTTTATAAAAGCAGTATTTCTTAGATGATAACCAGCAGTTTATACTACATTATTTATTTGGGCATTGAGAGATAGGTTACAGTCAAGAAATACACCTAGATCACGAACTTTACTAGATATTGGCACTGAGTCATTATTTATGTTCATTTGAATATCACCCAAGCTTCTCACACTGTTTCTCTTACCAACCACCATGAACTCAGTTTTTAGTTGTTTAATTGTCATCCATTCTCTAACACTATCAAGGATTTGGTTTAAAGTTTCAGTAGTGTCATGTATATCATTTATGGAGAAGTAAAATTGTGTGTCATCCACAAATAGTTTGAACTTCACACCATGCCTTTGTAGTATTTTCTATAGACCAATAGTATAGATGCAGAATAAGACTGGGCTAAGTACACTCCCCTGGGGTACCCCTCTGTTTAAAGGTTTATATTATGAATAAGAGTTTCCAATTTGCACACAGTAATTTCTACCAACCAAGTAGTTTTTTAGGTATTTGAAAGCTTTTCATCAACGCCGCTGCACCATAGATCATTTAAAAGCAATTCATGCACAACGGTATCAAAAGCGGCACTGAGATCGAGTAATATTGAAATACCACATTTATTTTCATCCATCATTTACAAAAGATGGCTGTCTCCGTAGAGTATAGTTTTCTGTAAGCAGGTTGGTTGTCAGGCAAAGCTTCTATTATTTCTAAGTGACTGACTAGTTGTTCAAGAATTGCGTATTCAAGCACTTTAGAAACAAAGGATTGTTTTGAAATATAAGCTTAATTCCTGGTAATGCAAAGCATTTTTCAGAACTGGTGTGACTATAGCCATTTTCTCAGATTTGGAAAACTTACTGTACATTCATCAATGGTTGCATTTGCTATTCTCATTATTATTTCGGCTAGACAATAAAAGTTTCTCTCTCCAATTACTTCAGATATTGGCATAGGATGGATCGCCCAGTTTGTTTTCTTTGCTCTCTTGATAATCCTGGGGATGTCATCTTGTGTTATGTTGTTAAATCTTAATAATTTTGTCTATCTCAGGTGTATCATTAATCTGATGTTGAGTATTTACAAATGACCTGGTGGTTATATTTTCAATTTTGTTTTTAAAGAATACTAGAAAATTATTTGCTAGTTCCTGATCACTGTATCTATCAGGTAGCTTCTTTTCATTTACATTTCCCATTACACCACTTAGGAGACGATATAACTTATTTATGTTTTTTTCTGCTTCGTAGATCTTTCTCATATAGTATTCACTTTTTTTCCTTCTTAGTAGGTAGTTATATTGACACCTAGCAGTTTTTATGGTTTATATAGGAAATATTTATTTCAGTGTTTTTGCTGTTCTTAAAATATTTTATTTATCCTTGTTTCCTTTCCTCACTGGGTTATTTTCCCTGTTGGAGCCCCTGGGCTTATAGCATCCTGCTTTTCCAACTAGGGTTGTAGCTTAGCATTTAATAATATTAATGATACGCATTTTCCATTGCCATACAAAGCTCAGAGAATTTTTTCAGGATTTTGTATTTTTCTTCCTATATCCCCATATATTGGCATACTGGCCGGGCCCCTTAAATAATGAAAACTGCATGATTTGTGTGCCTGAGTTGGTTCATATGTTTTTTACATTAGTTTTAAGAGGACAAGAACTCATGCAGGGGTATGATCAAGATGAACAAGTTGCTAAAATCAGGAGAAGACATGTGTTAGGAATTGCCCAGGGAGGTATAAATATTCCTCCCAAGTAATTCTCAATGAGTTTAATTAAACCAGGCAAGTAGATATAAAACACTGGTCAATCTCTTCAATTCAGCTCTGAAATGCATGACATATTAAGAGGTAGTAGCTGCTGATACTACCCTAGTTAAAAAGAGCATAGACAAAAGGGGTACTGTTACAGGAGCTCTGGTTCCTCCCAACCTAGTTAAAGGAAAACCAGTAACTTTTGGCATTGATATCAATATTAGAAAAGAATCATCTACTGCTGGTAATGTAGGATATGATGAAGGACAAGCTGTGGTTTTCCACGAAAGGTCCAGGCCAGATTAATGAGGGTATAGATATACAGGAATTTTGCTATGAAACTTTAGAAGTATCTGTAAATTTTACTAGGCCTTTGGAAATTTATATAGAAATAGTTAATGAACCCCCTTCTAGTTGTACCAATGTAAAGTCTTTTGATATAACAAATACAAATACTGTATTATGAACTAGCCTTGAACAAAAGACATGCCATTCATCTTAAAAAGGACTGCAATGTCATCAGATACCAGGAAGAAAATGATAATAATTGGACTGCAGCAAACTAAATGTATGGTGAAACAAATATGAGAAAGACAAAACTAGGGTTTACTTCATTATTTCATGGTACAGTTGATGATTATTCTACATTGAATACTATGTTTAGAAGGGAAATATTCATTGTGGAGTTTTTTAGCAATAAATATTCTGTGGTTATACTGGACCAAGCATTATTCTGGAATTAAAGCGGACATCTCGTGAGTTTAATAGGTTAATATTTAGATTAGGCAGCTTTCACACAAACATGACTTATCAGAGCACTATAGGTGACCACATGGAAGATAGTGGGCTTAAAGGAGATGTTACATTTGGGTATTTAGCTGTAAAAATTTTTCATCAGTTCTTGGAACAGATAGTAAAATAGATACTATTCACCTTGTTGGTTATGGTTATAGAGGTAAATCAACAAGCGAGAAAAGATTTAAAGCATCTCTGGAAGCAGATGTAACTAAAGGGTAGTGATGGTCCAGAAGCTCCCCCTCCTGAGAACCAAGCTGCATATGATGTATTCTTGCCGGGGAAAGAAAATAAAACAGCCCTTCAGTGCTTTTTGGGAAGTATGTTATTAAAGAAACTAGTAACTTTCCTAAAATATTGTGATTTTTACAGATTTTGATCATCGTAATGATGTTCATGCCAACAGGGATATTGATGTTTCCAATTTTAAAACAGACCATGAGGAAGCTGATACGAGGATAGCCCACCTCTACATGCATATCCAAGCAAGAACAATAATGGTTTATACTAAAGATACAGATGTCATTGTTATACTGCTTGCCCACTATCACGAACACCTCTGGGATAAGAGAATGATAGTACTTATGAAGGAGGGTGAATATCTTGATGTAATTGATATGGATCTGCATCTTGGCCGAGGGGTTTGTAATGCCCTTATACTTGCTCACTCTCGTAGTGGGTGTTACTCCGTGTCTTAAACGTGGAGTATTGGTAACTCTACTGTTGCTGGAGTTTTATTCAAACATCATAATTTACTCAGTGACATCTTAAATAAAAAGTTTTCTGACAGTAGATTTGATCTAAAAAAATGGAACAATTTTTATGAAAGCTCTATGGATATAACAATTTTGTTAAGCTTGGTGCACTAGGGGCTCATTTGTTATTTAGTTGTACAAAACCAGAGCAGGTTCCAATGACATCAGATGCATTTTCATTCCATGCTGAACGTGCATTTTACGCTAATAAAATATGGTTTTATGCTGTTGAAGCTCGTCTTAGTTTTCCTGATCCTGGATCTAAGGGAACTGGATGACATTTGATAGATGACATCCCGAAACCAATAATAACAGCCAAATAATCTGTTCCCAAAGCAGTTATAGCTATAAATTCATGTAATTGTGAAAGTGGTTGTAGTACAAAAATATGAAGCGGTGTGACAAATGATTTGAATTTTACATGTTTAAGTCACAAGAAAAATTATATTGCATGTTTCAGTTGTCACTATGTATAATTAATAGTCATTTATAAAGTTGAATCAACTTATTGCATATTAAGCAAATCATACATCTGAACTCATCATGTTATCAAATTTTGATACAATACAGGAGGGGTCGTTCGAAAATATCAATTTCAAATGTATAAGCGTTCAATTATTTTTGCCATTCTCTAACTTAGAATATAATGTTGGTTTATTCTCACAAGTTTACTGCTGTTTGCGTTAAACAATTAATTTTTTACAAAAGTTCAAATGTTCATAAACTAACTCCTAAATTTGATAGATAACTCTGGTTACTGATATTTTAATGTGTAGAGTATTATCATTGTTTCAATCAGGCCTTAATAAAGGCAATTATTTGCTTAGTTAATTATTTTATCATTATCATGCTATGGTCAGTATTTAGATTTATTTTTTAGTATTTCTGCCATATTAGAAAAAATGTTTGATATGATTTTGTTTTTTACTTAATGCATACAGTACAGCTAATCCTGGGTCCTATGTGACATGGAATCTACTTCCCCAGCTTTGATTACTTATAAATTTTACATTTAAAATTAATTTTAGGTATAGACATAATTATGTATTAAAAGAAACCTGAAAAATTGTATGTTTTACATAGTTTTTTTTTTTTTTTTTTTTTTTTTTTTGGCATTTGCCTTTAATTGTCTGGTAAATCAGATCCAATGGGTCATGCAATTTTCAAGTTAGGAAATAACGTTAAAACAATCTACAATATGAAAATGAAATTCCAATTCACTACATCCATAATATTTTCCTGGTATTACATGACCACATGGGCTAAACACATGAAATATGTAAATTCCTTTTCTCCATATGGCGGCCATTTTTAAACTGCAATTTAAAGGTCTTTCAAGAAATGTTTCAGGTTGGCACAATCAAGAATTGGACGGCATCCTTCAGAATGGTAATATCAACCACTTAAACAAAATAAACATCCATCATGCCTAGCTTGCACATATTTTTAAATTTGAACCACTCTATATTATGAATATGCTCCAGTGAGTGTTTGGCAGCCATTTTGTCTTTTTTTCCTGTTAGACAAAATTGGCCCCCAGAAAAGTAAATAATAATTTCTAACCATGAGTTTGTGTACAAATTTTCTTTAACTCACCATAAGCTTTAAAATGAGCTATTACTGAAGTCTCTATTATGAAGTTGACTTAAGGGGACAATCTCAGGGTTATATGATGAAAAATGGCAAATTTTGTTTACTGTCTTATGATGAAATACCCTTCAGTCTCTTCAGAACGCATTCCTGATGCCGGTTGCCGTGGTTACCCATCGGTGCCAGGCGCACGGACCTTTAATTGTGTAATACTCGTGGATTTAAATGCCCAGCTACAGCTGATTGGGGGGTGTAGTTTTACCTCTTTACTTTTTATATCAATATCTCAGCGCAAAATGTAGATATTTTCATTCTGTTTGCTTTTGCTGATAGTACAAGCTTTTTCCCTTCTGCCGGCAGCATGAGCTGAAAGTTCTGTTCTGTGCTGTTTTTGGTATATATAATAATATTGTGATATTCTTTCATAGTTTTCTTTGTTTATCATTACAAAATGCCTCCTAAGATATCCAAGCAAACACAGAAAGCTCAAGGAAAGGCATTGTATCAACGTTTACTAAAGAAAATAGCAGAAAAGAATAGTGCTTCTCCATTGTCTTCTCAAACAATAACAACGTGTGCAAAGTCTGCAGACCAGCAAACAATAACAACGGCAGCTACTAGTTCAACACAACAATCTGGGGTTCATTCAGCTGAACAAAAAAGCCCATTGGTCATAAGAAAGAAGATTTTGAGTACAGAAGAAGATAGATTGATAGATGATGGGGAAAAAAATAATTCCTTTGACAGAAAAGAGAATCTCTTCACTTTTAAATATATTAGTACCCAAATGTCCTGACTGGTAAAAAAGTTGAACTTCAAACAAAGGGAAAGCTTTGTGATGTGTATCTATCAGTGAAATGTACCACATGTGAAAAGGTTTTATATGAAGATGAGCCGCCACAACTGAACCTAGTACAAAGGAGATGCCTAAACATGACCTTGGTTCAATAGATTGGTGCCACAATAAACAAAAGCAGGCTGGCGGAGAGGACTTTGATCATAATTCCATGCTAGTTGCCATTCGAGTGACTAAAGAAGAACTTATTAAAAGTGTGTATGAAAATCTGACCAGGAAGGAACTTTTAGAGCGATGCCTCAAAGGGAAAACACAGAATCCAAATGAAAATTTCCATGGGAAACTATGGGCAAAGTGTTCCAAGGCAAAATTTGCTGGACTAGACAAAGTTGGATTTGCTGTTCAATTGACAATCTTATAGCATAACTTTGGTTATGAAGAGGGGTCCACTTTGGCGTGTTTGGGACTTGCATCTACCAAGCACAATATCAAAGGAGATGCCTATTTTGAATCATTGCCAACAACACCCATTCGTTCAAAGAAAAAAATATTAAGTACTAAAGAAACCAAAGATTATGAAGCTGGGCATTTTAGATTGCAACCTCAGC
>NC_090729.1:106524144-106529144 GCF_036898095.1 Palaemon carinicauda
TCACCCAGAGCTTTCTTCACACCATCCATCCACCCAAACCTCGGCCTTCCTCTTGTACTTCTCCCCATCAACTCTTGCATTCATCACCTTCTTTAGCAGACAACCATTTTCCATTCTCTCAACATGGCCAAACCACCTCAACACATTCATATCCACTCTAGCCGCTAACTCATTTCTTACACCCGTTCTCTCTCTCACCACTTCGTTCCTAACCCTATCTACTCGAGATACACCAGCCATACTTCTCAGACACTTCATCTCAAACACATTCAATTTCTGTCTCTCCATCACTTTCATTCCCCACGACTCCGATCCATACATCACAGTTGGTACAATCACTTTCTCATATAGAACTCTCTTTACATTCATGCCCAACCCTCTATTTTTTACTACTCCCTTAACTGCCCCCAAAACTTTGCAACCTTCATTCACTCTCTGACGTACATCTGCTTCCACTCCACCATTTGCTGCAACAACAGACCCCAAGTACTTAAACTGATCCACCTCCTCAAGTAACTCTCCATTCAACATGACATTCAACCTTGCACCACCTTCCCTTCTCGTACATCTCATAACCTTACTCTTACCCACATTAACTCTCAACTTCCTTCTCTCACACACCCTTCCAAATTCTGTCACTAGTCGGTCAAGCTTCTCTTCTGTGTCTGCTACCAGTACAGTATCATCCGCAAACAGCAACTGATTTACCTCCCATTCATGGTCATTCTCGCCTACCAGTTTTAATCCTCATCCAAGCACTCGAGCATTCACCTCTCTCACCACTCCATCAACATACAAGTTAAACAACCACGGCGACATCACACATCCCTGTCTCAGCCCCACTCTCACCGGAAACCAATCACTCACTTCATTTCCTATTCTAACACATGCTTTACTACCTTTGTAGAAACTTTTCACTGCTTGCAACAACCTTCCACCAACTCCATATAACCTCATCACATCCCACATTGCTTCCCTATCAACTCTATCATATGCTTTCTCCAGATCCATAAACGCAACATACACCTCCTTACCTTTTGCTAAATATTTCTCGCATATCTGCCTAACTGTAAAAATCTGATTCATACAACCCCTACCTCTTCTAAAACCACCCTGTACTTCCAAGATTGCATTCTCTGTTTTATCCTTAATCCTATTAATCAGTACTCTACCATACACTTTTCCAACTACACTCAACAAACTAATACCTCTTGAATTACAACACTCATGCACATCTCCCTTACCCTTATATAGTGGTACAATACATGCACAAACCCAATCTACTGGTACCATTGACAACACAAAACACATATTAAACAATCTCACCAACCATTCAAGTACAGTCACACCCCCTTCCTTCAACATCTCAGCTTTCACACCGTCCATACCAGATGCTTTTCCTACTCTCGTTTCATCTAGTGCTCTCCTCACTTCCTCTATTGTTATCTCTCTCTCATTCTCATCTCCCATCACTGGCACCTCAACACCTGGAACAGCAGTTATATTTGCCTCCCTATTATCCTCAACATTCAGCAAACTTTCAAAATATTCCGCCCACCTTTTCCTTGCCTCCTCTCCTTTTAACAACCTTCCATTTCCATCTTTCACTGTCTCTTCAATTCTTGCGCCAGCCTTCCTTACTCTCTTCACTTCTTTCCAAAACTTCTTCTTATTCTCTTCATATGACTGACCCAATCCCTGACCCCACCTCAGGTCAGCTGCCCTCTTTGCCTCACGTACCTTGCGCTTTACTTCCACCTTTTTCTCTCTATATTTTTCATACTTCTCTATACTATTACTCTGCAGCCATTCTTCAAAAGCCCTCTTCTTCTCTTCCACTTTCACCTTCACTCCTTCATTCCACCATTCACTGCCCTTCCTCATGCTGCCTCCAACAACCTTCTTGCCACATACATCACTTGCAATCCCAACAAAATTTTCTTTTACTAACTTCCATTCCTCCTCTAAATTACCAGTTTCTCTTACTCCCACCTCATCATATGCCATTTTCAACCTTTCCTGATATTTACTTCTTACCCCCGGTTTTATTAGCTCTTCAATCCTCACTACCTCCCTTTTACATCCACCTACTCTATTCCCCCACTCTTTTGCTACAACTAATTTTCCTTCCACCAAAAAATGATCAGACATACCGTTAGCCATACCCCTAAACACGTGCACGTCTTTCAATCTTCCAAACATTCTTCTAGTTACCAACACATAATCCATTAATGCCCTTTCTACTACTCTTCCATTTGCCACTCTTACCCATGTATACTTATTCTTATCTTTCTTTTTAAAGAAGCTAGCACCTATTACCATCTCTTGTTCAACACACATGTCTACCAGTCTCTCACCACTCTCATTTTCACCTGGTACGCCATACTTACCAATGACACCTTCTACCTCTCCAGCGCCCACTCTAGCATTTAAGTCACCCATAACAACTACATAATTCCTTCTACCCAGTCCTTCTACACACCTAGTTAAATCATTCCAGAACTCATTCCGATCTTCTTCACTTTTCTCACTACCTGGCCCATACGCACTGACAAACGCCCAACATTCCCTACCCAACCTAACCCTTACCCACATTAACCTAGATGATATCTCCTTCCATTCCACTACTTTACCTGTCATCCATTCACTCAGCAATAACGCCACACCCTCTCTCGCTCTTCCCCTTTCAATCCCAGACACTCTACCAGACATTTCACCAAACATCACTTCACCCTTTCCTTTCATCTTTGTCTCACTCAAGGCCAATACATCCATCCTTCTACTTCTAAACATACTTCCAATCTCACATCTTTTACTCTCTATCGTACTACATCCACGCACATTTAAACACCCCAAAACTAGAGTGCGGGGAGCAGTCACTCTCCCCCCAGCTCCATCTCCTTGTCGATGTCTCGTAGGAATTTTTTACAGGAGAGGGGGTTCCCAGCCCCCTCGTCCCGTCCCTTTTAGTCGCCTCTTACGACACGCAGGGATAACGTTGGCGCTATTCTAATTTTTATATGCCCCCGCGGCCACAGGGGGCATATAATAATAATAATAATAATAATAATAATAATAATAATAATAATAATAATAATAATAATAACAATAATAATAAAAATAATAATAATGATAATAATAAAAATAATAATCATGATGACAATAATAATAATAATAATAATAATAATAATAATAATAATAATAATAATATTAATTAGAATGATAATAACAACAATAATAATAATAATAATAATAATAATAATAATAATATTAAAAATGATAATAATAATGATAATAATAATAATAATAATAATAATAATAATAATAATAATAATAATTATAATGATAATAATAAAAATGACAATAATAATAATAATAATAATAATAGGTTTTATTAAAAGTGATTGCTGCCTCAGTGGCGTTAATCTTGTAATTAACTTTTTCTATTGTTCTTATTATCTTCTTCTCTTCATTTGAACAATCCGTCAGTAACTGGGAAAGGGACATATCAATAGGAAGGTGATGAAGACCATATCATTCACAATTTGTCTTTAATATATCACAACACATTGTAAAAGTACAGATAATATGTACAAAGTATAAAACACTATCACAATGTTAGTGCACACAAAGTAATTGTCACTTTTATACAAAATTTATAAATTACGTGGTGTTAAGTTTAACACATCCTTCGACTCAACCGGTTTCGAGCAGTGAGAAGGTTTTCTGCTCATTGTCAAGAGTGAACTGAAATGCAGGTGTTGTTTTGATGGCTTATATACGGAGTCCTGCTACGAGATTCTATCTTCACTGGTTAAGAACCGCCCTAGGGCGGAGACCGTTAATCCTATTGGGTGGTGGCCTCTGCCTCGCCGGGATGTTTGGTGGGATTACTGGCTCTGGTTCTGTCAGGAGATAATCCCTGTTTTGACCTTCAGCTATATCAGTCCTGTCATAGTTGTTATTGCCTGGACTATTGTTGATAGTGGACCTTATAGATGTTGGCAATAAGGTCCCTTCTTGCGTGGTGTTGAGGTTAGGTCTTTGTTGTTGAATAAAAATAGCTTCCATTATCCGGAGACGTCTACTGTCAGGGGCATGGCCGATGATTGTTACATTTTTCACTATATGCTCCCTTGTTGTCATGAAATTATGTTTTTGGAGGCAATGCATTTTTATTGCACCCTGTTGCACGTGGCAAGATAATCTCTTAGAAAGACGCATCGTCGTCATCCCGATGTAGGTGCCAGGACATTCCTGGACGGGGCATTTATATCGGTACACTACGTTCGTCTTTTTCAAGTCATCTTGCATGGCGGGGGCAGGGTTGTTTTTCATTATCAAGTCTCGTGTTTTTGCTGATTGGTAATAAATTATGAGGTTGATTTCAGTATCCTCTGCGGTGGCAAAAACGTTGTTTTTTATTATATTTTTCATAATCTTTTCTTCTTCGTTGTAGTTTACGCTCATAATGCCTTTATAGTAAAGATTTATTTTTGCTGGCGTGTTGGTATCATTAGGGCCTTCATTCTGGTACCATTTCTCGATTTCTTTTTTAATTTGCCGATTAATGTCCTTATTCGTGAAGCCATTATTCACCAGAATTTTAGTAACTCTGTCAAGTTCCTCGTGGGTGCCTCTCCACGAAGAACAGTGAGAAATGGCTCTCCGAATAAAAGCCTTAATGGTGGCAGTTTTATACCGACTAGGGCACTCGCTGTCACCATTCAGACATAGGCCGAGATTCGTTGGTTTTACGTACACCGAGGTACTAAAACTATCATTGCTTGTTTCTACAAGGACATCAAGGAAGGGGAGACGTCCTTGGAGGCTGTGCTCTAGGGTGAACCTGAGCGAGCTGCATTCCTCGAAAATTCGGCGAAGTTCTTCTATGCTCTCCTGATTGGCCGTTTTTATGAAAGTATCGTCAATGTAGCGTACATAGAGGTCTGGTTTACTGATTTTTCGAAAAACTCTCTCCTCGACTACTCCCATATAAA
>NC_090729.1:106601644-106606644 GCF_036898095.1 Palaemon carinicauda
TTAAAAGATCGCATGAGGTTGTTCAGCGTCCGGAATCGCCTGCACGTCCAGGCTGTAGTACGTGGGATTCCCCTGAGCGTTTCCGTTCTCCCGTCGCTTGTACTCCTGCGAAGCGTCCAGATCACGGTATTCGAGTAGAGAAAATACTTTCCGACTCTGAATTTGTTTCTATGGCCGATGTTCTGATTCATGCGCCACCACTTCCTCTAGACTGGCTTTCCAAACCCAAAAAGCGTGGTGATGATGATACTGATTTCCCGTTGAGGAAGGAGTCAAATATATTAACTGAAGATCCTAAGTGGTCTATGCTTTTATCTATGAAAAAAAAGCTCTCGTCATTCATGGATTCTTTTCAACCTGGTGTTGGCAGTACGATTGGGCGTCAGACGTCAGACCAGTTGTCACACAGGCGGCTGGCGGTCTCTAGTGCTGATGGGTTATCGCACAGGCGGTCTCCCATTTGCAGTGCTCGACACCAGGTTGATATAGATGAGTCACGTCAGAGAGTTGTTGCTAAACAAATTTCGACTTCCGTACGTGAGAAAGAACACCGGCGTCGGCAAATGGACGCAATGCGTCGCCACAAAGATTCTCTGCAGCCAATTTTTGACGCTGTGAAGCGTCAGCATCAACAACATATGGACACTAGGCGTCCACGGGACGACCTTCAACAGTCATCGTTTGACGGCAGAGATCGTCCACGTCAACAGCTAGCGGATGCTACGCGTCCACGCGGCGACATTCAGCAGTTGACGTCTGACACCAAACGTCGGTCAGTGCAACAGCAAGCGGATACTATGCGTTCATGGGACGACACTCGACAGTTAACCATTGACGGCGAGCGTCGACCCATCCACATCAGTCAACTTCGACCTCTCCTCTTCAGTTGGATGAAGTTATTGACTCTGACAGGCGGTCTCATTCAGACGTTAATCCTTCAGTTCAGGCTGCAGCAGTTGCTGCACTGCCAGAAGACGAACTTGAAGAGAAGTCTGATGTGGACGAGCCTTTAGAGGAGGTTTCTGAGAATGAGGAAGAAAAACATTATCAACATGCTGTTGACCTTAGAAAATTTATGTTGATTTTTACAGAAGTTTTTCCTGATCATTTTACTCCTGTGGCCCCTCGTTCTCCTCCATCGGAGTTTATCTTAGGTAAAGCAACCAAAGTGCCGGCTTATACTAAGATGGTACTTTCACGGTCTTCTAAACGGGCCTTGAAGTCAATGGGTTCCTGGATGGACTCTAAGAGAACTATTGGCAAAACGGCCTTTGCTTTTCCTCCCGCAAGATTGGCCTCTAAAACTAGTGTGTGGTACGAGACTGGTGAAGTGCTGGGCTTGGGATTTCCTTCTTCTGCCCAGGGAGATTTCTCAAGTTTGGTAGATTCGTCTCGTCGTCTAGCCTTAAGGAAAACAAAGGTTTGGTGGTCAATGACGGAGTTCAATCATTTGCTTAAGGGTCTGTTCAGGGCCTTCGAAGTGCTTAATTACCTAGACTGGTCTCAGGGAGCTCTAAGTAAGAGGGTCTTAGATATGAAGGACACGGACACTAGTGGCTTTGTTCATTTGATGTCCTGCTTAGACAAAGGTGTGAGGGATGGCTCTAATGAGTTAGCTGCCTTTTTCACAGCTGGAATCCTCAAGAAAAGGGCCACGATGTGCTCTTTTCTCTTAGCTGGAGTTTCTCCCTACCAGAAAGCGGAGCTACTATTTGCTCCTTTGTCTACCACCTTATTTCCACAAGAGTTGGTAAGGGAAGTTTCCACTGCTCTCACTCAGAAGGCCACGCATGATTTGGTGACCAATACGGCAACGAAAGTTTTGCCTTCAACTTTTGCTTCGCGTAAACCTAAGGAAGTCTTTACTGGTGTTCGACCTTCTCAGTCCTTTCGTGGGAAACCCTCCGGAAGGGGCTCTTTCAAACCAGATGGAAGGAAACCTAGGAGCAGAGGAAACAAAACCGGCTGAGGTAGAGTCTGACTGCCCTATCCTTCAGACAGCAGTAGGTGCCAGGTTGATTCACTTCTGGAAGACCTGGGAGAGGAATGGAGCGGACCCCTGGTCCATCCAAGTGTTAAAGGAGGGTTACAAGATCCCCTTCCTAGCTATTCCTCCATTAGTCACAGACCCAGTGAATCTTTCGCCCAAATACAGAGAGGGTCCGAAGAAGCAAGCCATGCATTTTCAGATGTCTCTATTACTAGTAAAACAAGTAATAGAGGAAGTGCAGGATGTAACATCTCCGGGGTTTTACAACTGCCTTTTCTTAGTCCCCAAGAGTTCAGGGGAGAGGAGACCGGTTCTGGACGTAAGTGTTCTAAATGGTTACGTCCAGAATTCGACGTTTACGACGTTTGCGGCGGTGAGGAAAGACGATTGGATGGTCTCAATAGACCTCCAAGATGCCTATTTCCATATTCTAATTCACCCCAGCTGCAGATGTTATCTGAGATTCATGGACAGAAACAAGGTCTTCCAATTCAGGGCTCTTTGTTTCGGACCATGCACGGCTCCTCTATTATTTACCAAGATCATGCTGAATGTAGCGAGCATGCTGCATTCGAGGGGAATCAGGGTCTCTCTGTACCTTGACGATTGGTTGATAAGAGCCTCCTCAGCCGATTGCTGTTTGAAGGACCTGAAAATTACTCTGGATTTAACCAGGGAACTAGGCCTCCTGGTGAGCTCGAAAAAATAGCAACTGACTCCATCCCAGGAGATTCTTTATTTGGGGATGGAGATTCACAGTCGGAGTTTTCGGGCTTTTCCGTCGCCTGTAAGAATACAGTCAGCTCTCCAAAAAGTCGAAACTTTCCTGAAGAAGGAACTCAGTTTCGTAAGAGATTGAATGAGCCTTCTAGGGACACTCTCATCATTAGAGAAGATCGTAACTCTGGGGAGGTTGCATTTGCGTCCCCTTCAGTTTCATCTCAATCGCCATTGGAAAAAAGGGGACAGCCTAGACAGGGATTGCGTTCCCATCACGAAATCCATCAAGTCTCATCTTCAATGGTGGGACAACGAGCACAGACTGACGGAAGGCTTGTCGTTATATCAGAAGAGCCCAGACCTCGTGTTATGTTCCGACACCTCTAACTCGGGATGGGGAGCTACACTGGGGAAGAAGGAGCTCTCGGGGGCTTGGAGTGGAGTGATCAACTCTCCACATCAACCAAAAGGAACTTTTGGCAATTCATCTGGCCCTCAAAGGCTTCGAGAAGCAGATCAGGGGCAAAGTAGTCCAAATCAATGCAGACAGCACTACAGCTCTTGCCTATATTACAAAACAAGGCGGGACCCACTCTTGGACTTTGTACGAGATAGCAAGACCTCTTCTTATTTGGGCATAGGAAATGAAAGTGACACTTTTGACTCGGTTTATTCAAGGGGTCAACAATGTGAGTGCAGACAGACTCAGCAGGAGGGGTCAGGTTCTCCCCACAGAATAGATTTTACACCGAGACGTCTGCAAAAGTCTGTGGCGTTTATGGGGTCGTCCTCTCGTGGATCTCTTTGCAACCGCAAAGACGAAGAGACTGGAGTATTACTGCTCTCCGGTACCAGATCCCGAAGCCATTCACATAGACGCCTTTCTAATGAACTGGTCTCACATGGAGGTTTATGCTTTCCCCCCATTCAAGATTCTTTACAAAGTGATACAGAAGTTCATATCCCACGAAGAAACCAGGATGACACTAATAGCCCCGTTCTGGCCGTCAAGAAGCTGGTCTCCAGAGGTACTGGAATGGATGGTAGATTTCCCGAGAAGCCTTCCCTTAAGACCAGATCTTCTCAGACAACCTCACTTGGCCCGAAACCATCTAAACCTATGAGCTCTACGTCTGACTGCCTTCAGACTATCGAAAAACTCGCTAGAGCTAGAAGATTTTCGAAGAAGGCAGCCAAGGCTATTGCGAGGGCAAGGAGGTCTTCCACCATCAAGGTGTATCAGTCCAAGTGGGAGTTGTTCAGAGAGTGGTGTAGGGCTAACGCGATTTCTTCATCCAGTACCTCTCTAACCCAGATAGCGGATTTTTTCATTGACCTTAAGAATAAACATAACTTCTCGTCATCTACAATTAAAGTTTACAGGAGTATGTTGGCGACGGTTTTTAGGCACATGAACTTAGATTTCTCCAATAATAAGGATCTACAGGACTTGCTTAGGTCTTTTGATACCACCAAGAAAATTCAATCAGCTCCCCTTGCCGGGAATTTGGATGTGGTGCTTAAATTTCTCATGAGTGACAGGTTTGAGCCTTTGCACTCGGCTTCTTTTAAGGATTTAACATTGAAAACTTTGTTTCTGGTTAGCCTAGCCACTACTAAAAGAGTAAGTGAAGTACATGCTTTAAGCAGGAACATTGGTTTTTAGGATGGAAAAGCCATTTATTCTTTACAACTGGGGTTTTTGGCTAAGAATGAAAATCCTAATCGGCCATGGCCCAAATCCTTTGAGATCCCTAACCTTTATGATGTGGTAGGAGATGAGTTGGAGAGGGTGCTCTGTCTAGTAAGAGCATTACGGCTATATGTGGACAGAACAAAGAATCTGAGAGGCGACTCAGATGCTCTGTGGTGTGGAATCCGAAATCCCTCACTGCCCATGTCAAAGAATGCCTTGTCTTTTTTCATAAGACTGCTAATTCGAGAAGCTCACGCTCAGTGTGATGAAGCGGATCAGAGGCTTCTCAAAGTAAAGACACATGAAGTCAGAGCGGTAGCGACTTCAGTAGCTTTTGAACAGAATCGTTCTCTACAAAGTTTGATGGATACGACCTTTTGGAGGAGTAAGGCAGTATTCGCATCCCCTTATTTGAAACATGTTCAGACTTATTATGAGGACTGTTATACATTGGGTCCTTTCGTAGCAGCGAATGCGATAGTAGGTGAATGATCTACCACTATGTTCCCTTTTCCAAATACCCCCTTTCTATCTCTTGGAACTCGTAAGTTATGGTTGTTTGTGGAGGCTGGTCATCAGCCTTCCGCAATCTTT
>NC_090729.1:106671349-106678849 GCF_036898095.1 Palaemon carinicauda
TAGCCTTATTGATCGAACATAGGGTATGATTCCAAATGCACAACTTTTCTTAAAATTTGAAGCAAAAAAAAAATAATTAAAGTATATACAGTACAGTATATACGTGAATAGTCATTTCAGCCAGTCTTGACCTAAATTGAAAAGTAGCTGGGATGTATGTGAATGAAAACTGATTTGGAGAAAAATAATAGATTATTGATTAGAGGAACAAAGGTCTGTGCTATGGGGATATTTTAACAGCTACTACTACTACTACTACTACTACTACTACTACTACTTTAAATTTTAAAGGCCGCTCATGAATGCCAGAGGCAAGTGACAGTGACAATGCCTAGATACTGACCATTTATGCATATGATCGACAAAGGTGGTGGAAATATCAAAGAAAGTGCAGGAAGGGAGGCTGAGATGGTATGGACACCTGATGATGAGAGATGAGGACCAAGTTGGGAGACATGCTATGGAGATGGAGGTTCAGGGAAGAAGAAGAAGAAGAGGGAGACCAAGAAAGAGATGGAGGGACTGTGTGAGAGGAGTCTTACAGGAGAAGGGGATTGATGAGGCAGAAGCGCAAAATAGAAAAAGATGGAAACTGGTCATCCGCAGCGACGACCCCGTATAAAAATGGGAACCAGTTGGGAAGAAGAAGAATCAGCGCCCAAGCCCCCTCTCCACCTTAACTATGACCAAGGAAGGCCAGGCAATGGCTGCTGATGATTCAGTAGGTAGGCCTGTAGGCTCCCCAAAGCCTGCTACTACTACTACTACTACTACTCCTCCTACTACTACTTTTTAGATTTTCAGTGATCAATTTATTTTGAAGATGTGTTTTAATTCTTTTAGTCTGTTTTGTTCCGATTATTGCTCTTCTGTCTGGAGTTCAGCTTCTGAATCTCATCTTGATTAGTTGGAGAAAAACTTGACGTCTCTTAAATTTCTTATTCTTGGCCTCGATATCGTTCAGTTAGTTCTTTATCCATGTTGCATAAAATTGTTCATAGTGTATTGAATAATTTTTTTTTTTCATAATTCTGACCATCCTTTGCATTCAGATCTTCTTAGACAGTACCATCCTGTGCGTAGTACTAGGCGTGTACTTTACTTTACTTTGATGGCTGCTTTACCGGTCCCATACAGCAGGGGAACCCCACTCTCTACAGGACCTCCACTGTCGTTTTACCTTGTTCGTTCAGAGTATTCAACGTTTGATGTCTCATATTCTCCATTTACTGTTAAATCGTCACTATTAAAAGACTCATGAAATAAGAAATTCCTCAGTTTCCTCTTGAAAGCCTTAATGTCTTTAATCATTCGAATGTTAATTTTAACTGTCATACTCCTTCATCATAAAGCTCAATACTACACAGTATTATAGAAGTTTTATTCCTACTGTGACCAGATTATGGAATGATCTTCCTAATCTGGAAGGTGAAATGGTGGAACTTAGGGTTGTTGTGGCCGATGTGGTAACGTCTCTTACTGGTGATCGTCAGATTGGGGTTCGAGTCCCCTCAAACTCGTTGTTCCTTTGGTCGCTGCAACCTCTCCATCCTTGCGAGCTAAGGCGGTGATTTTGGGGCAAGAAGAAGAAAGAAGTTAATTTCATATTTGATATTTTCCATATGCTCTTCATACCATTGACAAGATTTTATAGAGTGTGCAAAGAAAGTACCAAGCGTCTAAAACTTAAGATATATTTTTGTTGCTGATTTGGTTAATTTTAATTTCTGAGGTTTTTATTACCAAATACCTTTTATTATTATTATTATTATTATTATTATTATTATTATTATTATTATTATTATTATTATTATAGAAATTCTTTACAGTTTCTATACTTGCTTTTGTGGTCTTGATAAATATTATTATTATTATTATTATTATTATTATTATTATTATTATTATTATTGTTGTTGTTGTTGTTGTTGTTGTTGTTGTTATTATTATTATTGCTGTTTTTATTAAAACTGTTTACTATTTCTGTTCTTGATCTTGGTGTTTTTGGGAATAATAATGATAATAATAACAATAATGATAACAATAATAATAATTAATATTGTTATTATTATTATTATTATTATTATTATTATTAGTAGTAGTAGTAGTAGTAGTAGTAGTAGTATTAACTGGAAGATATTCTGGCCTTAAGGTCCTGCTGCAATAGCTTATCTACAAATTCGTATTGTCTGGATTGATTTATTGCTGTAAAAAATTACTTAAATGTTCGAAGTTTTATGGATTTTATGGATATATTTCACTAAGAAAACTTACAAGGGAGAGAGAGAGAGAGAGAGAGAGAGAGAGAGAGAGAGAGAGAGAGAGAGAGAGAGAGAGAGAGAGAGAGAGAGAGAGAGAGAGAGAGAGAGGCTAAGATATTTTTATGGCTAGGATTACACTTACAATTTTACATGTATGTTATCATTGGATTATATAATGTTCTCTGATTTCAGATTGGGTTCAGCTATGTATGGCATTGAATCAGATCGACTGTAGTATGCGAAATGGATATCTTGAAGGTAGGCTTCCCGGCAGGTGAGAATATAGATAATTCAATGTAATTTTTATACATTTACTGTAGATATTGTAGTATATTATTGCTAGTACAGTTGCTGCTAAGGAAATAGAGACTTTGAATAGCTTTGTAATCACGGCCGAATTTGTTCAATGATGTAAAAAAACTTTAACATCTACATATTAAAATGTCAAAAAAAAAAAAAAAAAAAAAAAAAAAAAACACGTAAAACGTTTGATATAGCCTCTAATGTTCTAAATGTTGTCGGGGATAATTCAATAAAAAACGTTGTACGAGGATATCAAATTTAAAGTTCACTACAACATCTCAAGGGGTAAATATGTATACAATTATATCTCAAGCACTATTTTAATTATACAAAGCTTCTAGTTATATTTGCAGGATTATTTATATACAACCCCTTAAACTCTCTTATGTTTGATGAGTTTGTTTAATATTACACTGTTATAAAAACCGTAATTTTAATCGGAAATTCTCCGTAAAAATATAGTGTTCTCAGCCGTATTTCAGTAAAGTACAGGCAACCGTAATATCACTCCTTTACGTCAATTTACCCGGTTATTCCAGGATTTTTACGTGGTTTTTTTTTTTTTTTTTTAATTTATTTTTTTATTTTTTTTTCTTTTTTTTTTACAGCAAACTTTTAATATTGTAGATAACCCTTCCATATTGGCAGAGTTTTGATAGTGCTATTATAAGAAAAAGTATCAATCATGTAAAATTACACAGTATTCTGTCTATCGGGAACGATTTTCAGTGTGGTAACTCGGCATAATTTAGTGCTTGACCAACTTGTACCAACCGTGTTTCACACAATTGTACATAATTCCTTTTGTATATATTATACTTGAATCTTCGCTCTTCCCTCGCACTAAAACGAACATGAAAATTCATGTCTGGTTTTTCCTCTGTAATATTGTCTGTCTTGTGAACTTGTTATGTCCTGTTGCCTTGAGGTTTTGTATATAAGGAGAGTGTTCCACAATAATATAACTCAGTCGCTTCCAATCTGCCTTTGAGTTCACACCCTTACTCGGCGCCGTCACATTGGTGACCCCAGAGTGACTCGTATAGCAAAGCTTTCTCAGCTCTCGCAACAACCGTTGGGGGACCAAAGGGCTTCGCTTGCCCTCAGGGAAATGACCAGTATCGCTCGCCTTCAACCTGCCGCAGACGGCTCTCCTCGTGAAATGAAACCTACTCCGTGCCCTTTGGATACGCCGTTTACCTGAACCTGTACGCGCTGCCATACCCGATGTCGATAGTTTACCCATAAAGGACTTGATGACCAAAGCCGACGCCCTTATGGACAGCCACTTCAAGACCTCCATCGACCCCTCCACCCCTGACGACGAGGATGCCTATTCAACGTCAACCGAAGCTGACATGAATGCCGTAGGACATACACGCCTACCCCGTGACATGCCGAAGCTGCGACAAAGCCGCCCACCACCCACCACCCACCAATCGCTCGCGCCCCAACGAACGACTTCTACAGCCACTTACTACCTCCCATCCGCCGCAGTTTTGCTACTACCACTTCAGATTCGGGGCAACCGCGAAGAAATGTGCCAAAGATTGTCAGTGGCCAAAAAACGTGTAAGTAAGCCATCGCTTGTTGCGGTGGCCTCCCATATTTCTAATCTTTTCTTTTTACAGGATGCAGGAATGGCCGTGCGATTTTTGGTAGACACGGGTGCTTGTCGTTCTCTTTTGCCAAGGAAACTCTTCAAGGCACAATGTAGTCTGTCTACATCTGCCAACGTCCGCTTGGTAGCTGCCAACGGATCTGCGATACCCACCTACGGTTACGAGAACCTCACATTATCGTTCGGAAACAATAAATTCAACTGGAAGTTTCTCGTTGCTGACGTCACAATTCCAATCCTCGGTACGGATTTCCTCTCTCATTTCCACCTTCTGGTCGATGTCGCCCACCGACGATTGGTCAACGCAGACTCGTACTTGTCGACACCTCTTCAACCCACCCCCTCTAACCTGGCTCTCCACATCAGCGCACCCACGGATGCCTACGCCCACCTCCTCACGTCGTACCCGTAAGTTTTCCGTCCAGAACTTCGCCAAATGCCCACGGTTCCTGCCAAGCACGGTATTTATCACCATATCAAGACGACGGGACCCCCAGTCTTCGCAAAATTCAGACGTCTGGCACCGGAACGATTGGCAGCCGCCAAACAGACGCTCGCCGAAATGGAGAAAATGGGCCTTTGCCAAAAAGCCTCCAGCCCATGGTCATCACCCTTACACATCGTTTTGAAGAAAGACGGCTCCCTCCGTCCCTTGAGGGGATTACAGGCGCCTGAACATGCAAACAGAACCGGATCACTACCCCCTCCCAAACATTGCCGATGTAAAGTCCTACCTGCACAAAGCGAAGGTTTTCTCTACGCTCGACCTCCTGAAGGGGTATTATCAGGTGCCTATGAACCCAGAAGACATCCCCAAGACCACCATCACCACTCCGTTTGGCACATACACCTTCAATTACTCCTGTTTTGGCCTTCGTAATGCTTGGGCAACGTTTCAACGTCTCATGGATGGCATCTTAGGGGACCTCCCTCTCTGTGTATGTTATGTGGACGACATACTTGTGTTCTCCTCCTCAAAAGAGGAACACCTCCGTCACCTGCGCATCGTGCTCGACCGCCTGCAACAAAACGGCCTTGTAGTCCGGTACAACAAGTGTACCTTTGGCGCCAACGAAGTGTCGTTCTTAGGGCACCGTATCACTCCTGAAGGAGTCCCATCCCCTCCTTGAGAAGGTAGCAGCCGTTCAGAATTTCCCCGCGCCCTCGACCGTCAAAGCTCTGCAGGAATTCTTGGGCATGATCAACTATTATCACCGTTCTCTGCCAGCCATTGCCGCCACTCTTGCTCCCCTCTACGCCTCCCTCAAGGGCAAGCCAAAGGACTTGTAGTGGGGTCCCCTTCAAGAAGCAGCCTTCTGCAATGTAAAGAAGGCCCTATCAACTGCTGCGGCTCTCACTTTTCCTATCCCACACGCCCCTCTCCTTCTCTCCAATGATGCCAGCGACGTCGCTATTGGTGCAGTACTCGAGCAGGTGGTCAAAGGCTCGCCCCGCCCATTGGCCTTCTTCAGCAGAAAACTGTCCAAGGCAGAATCGGGTTATTCTACCTTCGATCGAGAATGGCAGGCGGTGCACTTGGCTGTCCGTCACTTTCGCCATTTCTTAGAAGGTACGCCCTTCGTCATTTGCACAGACCACATGCCTCTGGTGCACGCCTTCACTTGACAGTCTGACGCCTGGTCCGCCCATCAACGCCGACATCTCTCCGCCGTGGCTGAATACAATTGCACCCTCCAATACGTCCCTGGGAAAATGAATCCCGTTGCCGATGCCCTGTCAAGAAACACGTTGGCTGCCGTTCAACTGGGATTGGATTACAACGCCCTGGCTGAAGCCCAACGACAGGATCCAGAGTATCAAGCTTGTAGGACATCTTGCACGTCCCTCCGTTGGGAAGATTTTCCCCTCGAAGACTCCAACACCACCCTCCTCTGTGACGTCAGTACTGGTAGACCGCGACCTTGGATTCCTGCTCCCATGCGCCGACAGGTGTTTGATTTCATCCACGGCCTTTCACATCCCTTGTGCCGTTCTACTGCACAGCTGCTGAAGGCAAAGTTCATTTGGCACAGCATTTCTAAGGATGCTAAGGATTGGGTCCACGCCTGTACTTCTTGCCAAACTTCCAGAGTACATCGACAAACGGATTCAGGAGTGGGCACCTTTCCTCAACCTCAGCGTCGTTTCGCACACATTCACGTCGACGTTGTAGGCCCCCTACCCACATCACAAGGACATCGTTACCTGTTTACCGTCATCGACCCCTCCACTCGTTGGCCTGAAGCCATTCCCATGGAAACTGCAACGTCCGCCTCATGTACATCTGCCTTACTCTCTGGATGGATTTCAAGATTCGGTATCCCTGAGCATATTACTTCTGACAGGGGAACCACTTTCACCTCTCAACTGTGGACGTCATTAGCGAATCTCATGGGCATCACCCTACATCAGACAACGGCCTACAACCCCGCTGCCAATGGAATGGTTGAACGTTTTCATCGCACCCTCAAAGCAGCTTTGATGTCCTGCTGCAGGGATTGCAACTGGTTTACTCAGCTTCCCTGGGTCCTCCTGGGACTAAGGACCACTCCTAAAGACGCACTCAACGTCTCGGCAGCCGAAATGGTGTATGGCGACCCGTTGGTCGTCCCTGCCGAATTTTTTCCTTCTACAACCTCCTCCGACGATTTCCAGCGCATACGTCACGTCGTGGGAAAATTTACTCCGTGCCACCAGACTTGCAACGGACTTGCACTCTGCAACGCACGTCTTCCTGCGCAACAACACCAGCAAGCCACCACTAACGCCCCCTTACACGGGCCCTTTCCTTTTGATCCGACGCAGTCCGAAAGCATTCCTCCTAAACATTCGGGGCAAAGAAGACTGGGTCTCCATTGATCGTCTAAAACCTGCTTATCTTCTGCCAGATGGCCCGCCTACAGTTCGCCTCTCTAGATCAGGGCGCCCTATTTAACATGTACTGTATGTCATTTTTAGGGGGGGGGGGAGCCATGTACCAACCGTGTTTCACACAATTGTACATAATTCCTTTTGTATATATTATGCTTGTATCTTCGCTCTTCCCTCGCACTAAAACGAACATGAAAATTCATGTCTGGTTTTTCCTGTGTAATATTGTCTGTTTTGTGAACTTGTTATGTCCTGTTGCCTTGAGGTTATGTATATAAGGAGAGTGTTCCACAATAATATAACTCAGTCGTTTCCAATATGCCTTTGAGTTCACACCCTTACTCGGCGCCGTCACAAACTGTAAGACTGTTAACCCCTCTTGTATGGGATTACCGCTTGTCTAAGTGACCACTGTTTGAAGTCTCCTATGAAGCCAAAGAGTATAAT
>NC_090729.1:106686349-106709152 GCF_036898095.1 Palaemon carinicauda
AGTCCTAGATAAAAGGTCAATGGGTCGAGCAAAAGGTCGACCGTATTAATCCTAACCTTAACCCCAAGTTCGCACATGGTTGTCACACTGACTTCAAAAACATTTACGGTCTGAATTGATTCTGGGGAAGGCAAGCTGGTTTTCAGAAATAAATTGATTCTGGAAAAAGCAAGGTGGTTTCGAGAAATAAATTGATTCTGGGAAAGAGAAGTTGTTTTTGAGAAATAAATTGATTCTGGCAAAGGCAAGCTGGTTTTGAGAAATAAATTGATTCTGGGGAAGGCAAGCTGGTTTTGAGAAATAAATTGATTCTGGGAAAGGCAAGGTGGTTTCGAGAAATAAATTGATTCTGGGAAAGAGAAGTTGTTTTTGAGAAATAAATTGATTCTGGCAAAGGCAAGCTGGTTTTGAGAAATAAATTGATTCTGGGGAAGGCAAGCTGGTTTTCAGAAATAAATTGATTCTGGAAAAAGCAAGGTGGTTTCGAGAAATAAATTGATTCTGGGAAAGAGAAGTTGTTTTTGAGAAAAATTGATTCTGGCAAAGGCAAGCTGGTTTTGAGAAATAAATTGATTCTGGGGAAGGCAAGCTGGTTTTGAGAAATAGATTGATTCTGGCAAAGGCAAGCAGGTTTCGAGAAATAAACTGATTCTGGAAAAGGGAAGGAGAAATAATTTGATTCTGGGAAAGGCAAGCTGGTTTTGATAAAGAAATTGATTCTGGCAAAGGCAAGCTGGTTTCGAGAAATTAGTTGCCATGACGGAGGTCTACACTCTCTGAGTGCATTTCTAGTCTTTAAAGTATTTTTCTAAATACTTTTTTTATCCTTAGAATTTAGTCGTCCATTGTATCTCTGAATCCTTCCCCCCTATCTTCTCCTTAATGGGGATCCTCTGTTTCTGTCTTTGGGTCCAATGCCTCTTGATTGTCAGTAATTTGTCACAGTCAGGATCCACATTCTATTCAGGTCCCATGATGACACATTGCGTAGTGACGGAGGTGTTTCATTCTCTCTATTGCCAAACACCAGGCCCTGATATATCCCAAAGCTGGAGAGATGTTGTGAGATGGTATTGTTCGTTACATGGCTTTGCTGCTTTTCACAGATTATGTCATTGTTTCGATTACTGTTACCTCCGCTAACGAAGTTGGGAGGAGGTTATGTTTTCATCCATGTCGTTGAGATAATCTTGATCCCTTATAAAAAAAAAATGTAGGCAGCTTGATAAGAGAAATTTACTGCTTATTTCCTCCGACAACGAAGTTGAGAGGAGGTTATGTTTTCGCCCCTGTTTGTCTCATTGCCTGTTTGTTTGTTTGTGAACAACTTCCTGTTCACAATTTTACCCCTAGAGTAGTGAAACTTTCAGGGATTAATTGTTATGTTGAGACGTGGAACCGATTCTATTTTGAAAGCCCTAGGTTAAAGGTCAAGGTCGAGGTCGAGAAAAAGGTCGACCGCATTAACCCTAAGGTTAACCCCACGCTCGAACATAGTTACCACACAGACTTCAAATACGCCTGAGGTCTAAATTGATTCTGGGAAAGAATACTGGTTTTGAGAAATAAACTGCCGTGGTGGAGGTCTGCACTCTCAGAGTGCTTTTCTAGACAGTCTTACGAATATTCAATTGTATTTTCCCACCTACTTGTTATTTACAAATGTGTTTTATACTTTTGCGTATTTGTAGATTTTTTGTCTTCTATTTGAATGTCAGGTATTTGAAAAGTTTACCAAACCAGACGTTATTCGAAAACGTATAAATTTCATAGCAAAATATTTCAACTTCCCAATCGTCTAAAATAGAAAATAAAAAATTTTCTAACCTCTGGGAATTTCTACCTGAATTATCCAATTGATCGTGAAATGCAAATTCACAAACTTAATGTACAATTATAATTTCTTGATATGCTAATACTTACTCTCATTACATAATAGATATCGAAATTACGACTGATTCAGATTAACCAGATATTCATGAATCCTTTTGTTGACTTGGAATGATTCATAAACACAGAATCTGAATGATGAATTTTCATAGAGACTCTTTAGCTATGGTAAGCAACTGTTCTTGGAGAAGGACACTTCAAAATCCAACCATTGTTCTCTAGTCTTGGGTAGTGTCATAGCCTCTGTACCATGGTCTTCCACTGTCTTGGGGCAGAGTTCTTTTCCTTGAGGGTACACTCAGGCAGAGTTTTCTTATTTTTCTTCCTCTTGTTTTTTTTAAAGTTTTCATAGTTTATATATGGGAGATTTGTTTTAATGTTGTTAGTGTTCTTAAAATATTCCATTCTTTTGTGGTTTATTTATTTCCTTTTTTCCTTGCCTCACTGGGCTATTTCCCATGTTGAAGCCCTTGGGCTTATAGCATCTGTGAAGCCCTTGGCCTTATAGCATCCTGCTTTTCTAACTAGGGCTGTAGCTTAGCAAATAATAATAATAATAATAATAATAATAATAATAATGATGATGATGATGATGATGATAATAATATTAATAATAATAATAATAATAATAATAATAATAATAATAATAATAATAATAATAATAATAATAATAATTCAAGATTTACTTCTTAAGGCATGACTTGCAGCCTAATTCTGTATTTGATCACTAAATTCATTTCCACAGTTTTTATCCAATATTGGATAGTACAGTAGATTACATTCAGTTCGTCTTTCATGTTGATCAATCAGCGATAGTGACCTTAGATGTCAGGATGCCAGATAACTCATAATCAATCAATCAATCATAATGATCAAATAATTATTTCCTTTGTGAGTAATGATCGTATTGATTAAATGAAATGTTTCATACATTGGCGAGTTGTACTGTACGCTTTATCTTAATGAATATATGATATTATTTTGTAGATATGGTTTTAATGGCATTCAACACATGCATATTATTTCGATCTAGTAATAGGGACAAGATACCAAATATTTACACAATATTATTAAGCATTTTTTCTTGTAATAAAGTAAACAAATGCTTATAATCTTTAGGCTTGTGATGGCCTAATTGGTAACGTCCTTGCCTGGTGATCGCCAGACTGGAGTTCAAGTCCCGCTCAAAATCGTTAGTTTCTTTGGTCGCTGCAACCTTACCATCCTTGTGAGCTAAGGATAGGAACTTTGGGGGAGCCTATAGGTCTGTCTACTAAGTCATCAGCTAACATTGCCTGGCCCTCCTTGGTCCTACTTGGGTGGAGATGGGGTTTGGGCGATGATCATATGTATATATGGTCAGTTTCTAGAACATTGTCCCTTGCCTATGCCATTCATGAGCGGCCTTTAAAGCTTTAAAAGTGCAGAATTATATGCAAACTAAAAATATATTTTGCGATATATTAAAATTTCTTCAGTCATTTCAGTTCAAGAAATTCTTTTCCTGTCCACACCAAATCATTTATAATTAAAAGAACAAATTTGCATATGATTAATATACGATGCAGTAAAGTGATGAATTATACATCTAAGTTTATTCACCGGAAAATGTACATGAATGCAAACATCTGAGGTAAATATGATAGATCCAGACTTGAACAAACCATTAATTTGCAATATATCAGGACAGTTGCCAAATACGCTAATTCCTTACTTTTATCCTTTAATAACTTTGGTTATTTTTCCCCCATTCTTTGTACAGTATTAAAAATTTGCCGAAAAAACGGTAAAAATCCTGAAATAAATGTTGCCAAGTATTTACCGTTTTAAAAACCGATATATTGATGTTAATAGGTGATATTACGGTCACACACCCGTAAAAGATAATAACAAAGTAGGGTAAATATTACGGTCGCCTGTATTTTACTAAAATACGGCTGAGAACAGTATATTTTTACGGAGAATTTCCGATTCAAATTACGGTATCTAGTAACAGTGTATATATGTTCATTTGATTTTAGAGAAGCTTTCGTTGTAAGCGTATACTGTATATGTATAGGTCTGTTTCGAATATGTGCTGATAATAATAAAACTAATTCACACGTTTCATATAACTTCTAGAGGTGAGAAGTGCTATCCTTTCTGGCCTGTGGTCAGCCAGTCATTTGTTTTCATGGTAAGTCTAGTTATGAAAATCAAAAATATATTACCGCGTAACATTGTGCGTAATCTGCGTATCGTCAGTTAGGAATATTTTCCTTAGTTCCGATAAGTAGTCCTTCGGGGTTTTCCATTTACTCAGAAATAAAAGAACTTTACGACAGATGTATCGGTAACCAGGATATAAGATTTTGATTGCTGAAGAGGACACGGCTTGAAAAATTAAACGCGGTCTCTTGGAGTTAGATAAATCTGGAGTTTTAGAGAAAATACTTCCATTGCCTATAAATAAGATTTGATGTGATATAGCTGACCACGAATTTCGACCGTATTTTTGTTCATTTGTATAACCTTTGGTTGAAATAGTTGGACCTGAGATGTGTTCTTAATTTTCTCGATATAATCTTTATTGAGAATATGTATTCAACCAAATACATATTATTATTATTATTATTATTATTATTATTATTATTATTATTATTATTATTATTATTATTATTATTAAGTACTTCTTTCGTCTCACCTTGTTTTTGCGATCTAACTTGAAGTTTATCAACAATCAATTCAAAAGACAATTGCCAATGAAACTTTTTAACATAAGGAACAAAATTATGTTCTAACCCATATGATAATAATTCTTTCGCCCTCTTACTCAAGAGCTGTGTATAACTTTTCCGATAGGCTCTTGAGTAGGAGGGAGAAAGAATTATTATCCTTAGGGTTAGAACATAATTTTGTTCCTTATGTTAAAGAGTTTCATTGGCAATTGTCTTTTGAATTGTTTGATTATTATTATTATTATTATTATTATTATTATTATTATTATTATTATTATTATCATTATTATATTATTATTATTATTATTATTATTATTATTATTATTATTATCATTATTATTACTACTACTACTACTACTACTACTACTACTACTACTACTACTACTACTACTACTACTACTACAACAAGCTAAGCTATTACACCATTTAGAAAAGGAAGATACTTTAAGTCCAAGAGCTCCAACAGCAAAAAGATAGCCCAGTGAGGAATAGAAACATGGAAATAATAAAAGTAATAAAACACCAAAATAGAATATACTTAGAACAGTAACAGCATTAAATTAGGTATTTTATATATTACCTTCAGTTGCTGGGGCGAGAAATACAAAGGGCTGGAGGGACCCTCTCGAGGAATATCAGAGAAGAAACTTTCCTAATATATCAGAACCCCAGGACTCAGGTGTTCGGTATCTTTCCTTTGTAGTAGAAGTTATATATTGTAATGACCGAGGAGGAAGAAATGGTCACTTGTTGGTTGTATTATTATTATTATTATTATTATTATTATTATTATTATTATTATTATTTTTATTACTATTATTATTATTATTATTATTATTATTAAATGCTAACCGTAGTTGGAAATGCATGATGTAGCCCAGGAAGGAATACTCCAAATATGATGTATGGAAATGAATGTATTATTATCCAGTCGTTGTTGGATTCGTACTGTGTTTTTTGATAGTATATATAAATATATATATATATATATATATATATATATATATATATATATATATATATATATATATATATATATATATATATATATATTTGCGTGTGTTGTTTCAGAGTGACTATTCGATTTCTTCATATATTGACCTAGTTCACGATAGTCGGGTTGTTGAATCAGTAGAACTTCAAAAGTTCAAAGTTGCAGCAAATGTTTTTATGTTGAACTGGCTGACATGAGTCTTTTCATAGTTTATATATGATATGTCTGTTTTGACGTTGTTACTGTTTTTTTAGAATGATTTATTGTTAATTTTTTCTCATCATTTATTTATTTCCTTATATCCTTTCTTCACTGGGTTATTTTTCCCTGTTGGAGCCCTTGGGCTTATAGCATGTTGCTTTTCTAACTAGGGTTGTAGCTTGCCTAATAATAATAATAATAATAATAATAATAATAATAATTATGTAAACATGGGAAAATTGTTGTGTAGTTATGAATCTGAATGAATTTTTTTGGTTCGTTCTATTTTATAATCACTCGTAGTTCTTAAGCGTAAACATATTACAGCATTGCGGTCTCTAATTATTTTTACATGTTACAGACGACTTTTGTATGCAAATTTAAGCACTTCTGTACATGGATGCGTCCCTGGCGTAAATACTGTAAAGCAGATTTATCGCAATAGGTTGAAATATGAAAGTCTCTTCTGTGTTCGAGGGATAGGTTTGGGGGAAAACTGAATAGCATTTGCATACAGCAGACGCTGGCGTTGTTGAAATTGTACCAACCGTGTGTCACACAATTGTACATAATTATTTTGTATATATTATGCTTGTATCTGCGCTCTTCCCTCGCACTAAAAAGAACCTGAATGATCATGTCTCCGGTTTTGCTCTGTAACATTGTCTGTCTCTCGAACATGTTATGTCCTGTTGCCTTGAGGTTTTGTATATAAAGGAGAGTGTTCCTTAATAAACAACTCAGTTGATTGCATCCTGCCTTTGAGTTCACAACCCTCTCTCGGCCCGTCACATTGGTGACCCCGGAAGTCGACTCGCTCCCACCGCCTTCCACCCCCACCCCCTCGCCCCTTCATTGTTGGTACTATGGCGGACTCTACGGCAGTTGGTGCTGCGGCCGCTCCATTCAAACTTTCATCGTTTGCCAGCGGAGAGGCGTTTGTTTGGTTTCAGCACGCAGAAGTCCAGTTTCGTATCAGGGGCTTGACTCGCTCAACCACCAAAGCGGATTATGTTCTCTCGACAATACCCGAGGACACCTTCCCAGAAATATCTGACTGGCTTTGTGAACAAGGAGACACCCCAATAGCGTATGATGCCCTCAAAACATACCTTCTGCAGCAGTACTCGCCGTCGCCAGCCGCCCGTATAGCAAAGCTTTTTCAGCTCTCGCAACAACCGTTGGGGGACCAAAGGGCTTCGCTTGCCCTCAGGGAAATGACCAGTATCGCTCGCCTTCAACCTGCCGCAGACGGCTCTCCTCGTGAGGTGAACCTACTCCGTGCCCTTTGGATACACCATTTACCCGAACTTGCACGCGCTGCCATACCCGATGTCGATAGTTTACCCATAAAGGACTTGATGACCAAAGCCGACGCCCATATGGACAGCCACTTCAAGACCTCCATCAATGCCTCCACCCCTGACGAAGAGGATGCGTATTCAACGTCAACCGAAGCTGACATGAATGCCGTAGGACATACACGCCTACCCCGTGACGTGCCGAAGCAGCGACAAAGCCGCCTACCACCCACCAATCGCTCGCGCCCCAACGAACGACTTCTACAGCCACTTACTACATCCCATCCGCCACAGTTTTGTTACTACCACTTCAGATTCGGGGCAACCATGAAGAAATGTGCCAGGGATTATCAGTGGCCAAAAAACGTGTAAGTAGGCCATCGCTTGTGGCGGTGGCCTCCCGTGTTTCTAATCTTTTCTTTTTACAGGATGCAGGAACGGGCGTGCGATTTTTGGTAGACACGGGTGCTTGTCGTTCTCTTTTGCCAAGAAAACTCTTCAAGGCACGACGTAGTCTGTCTACATCTGCCGACGTCCGCTTGGTAGCTGCCAACGGATCTGCGATACCCACCTACGGTTACGAGAACCTCACATTATCGTTCGGAAACGGTAAATTCAATTGGAAGTTTCTCGTTGCTGACGTCACAATGCCAATCCTCGGTGCGGATTTCCTCTCTCATTTCCACTTTCTGGTCGATGTCGCCCACCGACGATTGGTCAACGCAGACTCGTACTTGTCGACACCTCTTCAACCCGCCCCCCCTAACCTCGCTCTCCACATCAGCACACCCACGGATGCCTACGGCCACCTCCTAGTGTCGTACCCGGAAGTTTTCCGTCCAGAACTTCGCCAAACGCCCATTCCTGCCAAGCACGGTATTTATCACCATATCAAGACGACGGGACCCCCAGTCTTCGCAAAATTCAGACGTCTGGCACCGGAACGATTGGCAGCCGCCAAACAGACGTTCGCCGAAATGGAGGAAATGGGCCTTTGCCAAAAGGCCTCCAGCCCATGGTCGTCACCCTTACACATCGTTCTGAAGAAAGACGGCTCCCTCCGTCCGTGCGGGATTACAGGCGCCTGAACATGCAAACAGAACCGGATCACTACCCCCTCCCAAACATTGCCGACGTGACCTCCTACCTGCACAAAGCGAAGGTTTTCTCTACGCTCGACCTCCTGAAGGGGTATTATCAGGTGCCTATGAACCCAGAAGACATCCCCAAGACTGCCATCACCACTCCGTTTGGTACATACACCTTCAATTACTCCTGTTTTGGCCTTTGTAATGCTGGGGCAACGTTTCAACGTCTCATGGATGGCATCTTAGGGGACCTCTCTTTCTGTGTATGTTATGTGGACGACATACTTGTGTTCTCCTCCTCAAAAGAGGAACACCTCCGTCACCTGCGCATCGTGCTCGACCGCCTGCAACAAAACGGTCTTGTTTACCGTTATGACAAGTGTACCTTTGGCGCCAACGAAGTGTCGTTCTTAGGTCACCGTATCACTCCTGAAGGAGTCCATCCCCTCCCTGAGAAGGTAGCAGCCGTTCAGAACTTCCCCGCGCCCCCGACCGTCAAAGCTCTGCAGGAATTCTTGGACATGTTCAACTATTATCACCGTTTTCTGCCCGCCATTGCCGCCACTCTTGCTCCCCTCTACGCCTCCCTCAAGGGCAAGCCAAAGGACCTGAAGTGGGGTCCCCTTCAAGAAGCAGCCTTCTGCAATGCAAAGAAGGCCCTATCAACTGCTGCAGCTCTTACTTTTCCTATCCCACACGCCCCTCTCCTTCTCTCCACCGTTGCCAGCGACGTCGCTATTGGTGCAGTACTCGAGCAGGAGGTCAAAGGCAAAAAACTGTCCAAGGCAGAATCGGGTTATTCTACCTTCGATCGAGAATTGCTGGCGGTGCACTTGGCTGTCCGTCACTTTCGCCATTTCTTAGAAGGTACGCCCTTCTTCATTTGCACAGACCACATGCCTCTGGTGCACGCCTTCACTCGACAGTCTGACGCCTGGTCCGCCCATCAACGCCGACATCTCTCCGCCGTGGCTGAATACAATTGCACCCTCCAATACGTCCCTGGGAAAATGAATCCCGTTGCCGATGCCCTATCAAGAAACACGTTGGCTGCCGTTCAACTGGGATTGGATTACAACGCCCTGGCTGAAGCCCAACGACAGGATCCAGAGTATCAAGCTTGTAGGACATCCTGCACCTCCCTCCGTTGGGAAGATTTTTCCCTCGAAGACTCCAACACCACCCTCCTCTGTGACGTCAGTACTGGTAGACCGCGACCTTGGATTCCTGCTCCCATGCGCAGACAGGTGTTAGATTTCATTCACGGCCTTTCACATCCCTCGTGCTGTTCTACTGCACAGCTGCTGAAGGCAAAGTTCATTTGGCACGGCATTTCTAAGGATGCTAAGGATTGGGTCAGCGCCTGTACTTCTTGCCAAACTTCCAAAGTACATCGACACACGGATTCAGGAGTGGGCACCTTTCCTCAACCTCAGCGTCGTTTCGCACACATTCACGTCGACGTTGTAGGCCCTCTACCCACATGACAAGGACATCGTTACCTGTTTACCGTCATCGGCCGCTCACTCGTTGGCCTGAAGCCATTCCCATGGAAACTGCAACGTCCGCCTCATGTACATCTGCCTTACTCTCTGGATGGATTTCAAGATTCGGTATCCCTGAGCATATTACTTCTGACAGGGGAACCACTTTCACCTCTCAATTGTGGACGTCATTAGCGAATCTCCTGGGCATCACCCTACATCAGACAACGACCTACAACCCTGCTGCCAATGGAATGGTTGAACGTTTTCATCACACCCTCAAAGCAGCTTTGATGTCCCGCTGCAAGGATAGCAACTGGTTTACTCAGCTTCCCTGGGTCCTCCTTGGACTAAGGACCACTCCTAAAGACGCCCTCGACGCCTCGGCAGCTGAAATAGTATATGGCGACCCGTTGGTCGTCCCTGCCGAAGTTTTTCCTTCTACAACTTCCTCCGACGATCTCCAGCGCATACGTCACATCGTGGGAAAATTTACTCTGTGCCGCCAGACTTACAAGCCCCGAGCAAAGCATCACATACCAACAGACTTGCACTCTGCAACGCACGTCTTCCTGCGCAACGACACTAGCAAGCCACCACTAACGCCCCCTTACACGGGCCCTTTCCATGTGATCCGACGCAGTCCGAAAGCATTCCTACTAAACATTTTGGGCAAAGAAGATTGGGTGTCCATTGATCGTCTAAAACCTGCTTATCTTCTGCCAGATGACCCGCCTACAGTTCGCCTCTCTAGATCAGGGCGCCCTATTTAACATGTACAGTATGTCATTTTTAGGGGGGGAGCCATGTACCAACCGTGTGTCACACAATTGTACATAATTATTTTGTATATATTATGGTTGTATCTGCGCTCTTCTCTTGCACTAAAAAGAACCTGAATGATCATGTTTCCGGTTTTGCTCTGTAACATTGTCTGTCTCTCGAATATGTTATGTCCTGTTGCCTTGAGGTTTTGTATATAAATGAGATTGTTCCTCAATAAACAACTCAGTTGATTGCATCCTGCCTTTGAGTTCACAACCCTCTCTCGGCCCGTCACAAAATACTCGATTCATTGTAAATTCTGATTGTTTATTTTCGATATGTTTTTGTCCATTAAAAAAAAAGAGAGAGAGAGAGAGAGAGAGAGAGAGAGAGAGAGAGAGAGAGAGAGAGAGAGAGAGAGAGAGAGAGAGAGAGAGACGTCTTACATCGTCGAATTTAAGGAGAATAAATCTAGTACAATTTATTGTGATTATGTCAGCTATAAATTACAAACGAAAAATATTGCAAATATCCAGTTTCCTGTCATTTGTTTTCGCCAATAATCAATGGGTTAGGTTTATCTTGTTTTGTTAAAGTTTTTTATAACTTATAAAGGGAATATGTGTTTAGCTGTTGTTGCTGTTCTTGAAATATTTTATTTTTCCATGTTTCGTTTCCTCACTGGGTTATTTTCTCTGTTGGGGCCCCTGAGCTAATAGCATCCTGCGTTTTCAACTAGGGTTGTAGCTTAACAAGTAATGATAATAATAATAATAATAATAATGATAATAATGATGATGATGATAATAATAATAATAATAATAATAATAATAATAATAATAATGATAATAATAATAATAATAATAATCATCATCATATTAATAATTTTAATAATAATAATGATAATGAATATATTTTATTCTTTATCTTTCCTAGTTGATCAAGTTATTTTTTGCTGTGTTGTGAATCGGCTCTACCTTGTAATCAAGTCATTTATAGAAACATCATTTGAAAAAGAATTAGATTACTTTATAAAGCCTAAAATCTTTTGAATCTGCTCTGCCTTGTAATCAACAGTCATTTATAGACATGATTTTTTTTTAATTCTTAATTTATATTTTTAATTTTGATTTTCTCTTATTAAAACCCTGTATTATGTTTCAGCATCATGATTTAAGAATTTCATTCTACGCTTACGGTTCTCTTCTTTCATGGTGCAATCAATGAATTTTTATTGTCTAACTCTCACAATCTAACTTTTTTCAGATTTTTTTTTTTTTTTTTTTTTTTTTTTCAATGTACTCTGCCTTTCGTTATCAGGAATTCGGTGTTCTCCATTCTCTTTCATCTTCCACTTCTACATTCCACATCCACTGCTACAGATAAACTACCTTACTTTTTCTGACACTTCCCTTCCCTTCCCATTGGCTCTTATAAATTCTCGCAGGCAATAAGCTTTGTTGGTGAGTATCTCTCTTCCGATTCCCCCAAGTGATTCCCTTAAATCTAGACTATTGATGTCCTGGCTCTCACCACAGACACTCGATCTTCGGTTAAAATGGTCCATTTTTTCTCCCTTTTTGGCGTATTATCAACATAGGACCAGCGGAGTAATGTTTGGTAGGAAAATCAATTTTCCCTTTACGATTAAAGCTTTTCTTGTTTTTACCTCCAGCAAGAGACGTGGAAACAAGTTGCATTTTCGTTTATTTTTCGATTTTACATTTTCTAATCTTAGATATATGCAGTAATTCTATATTGATTTCACCTGCTATCGTTATTTTATTAGATTGTATTGCTAATAGTTTGAGAAGGCTTGAAAGCAAATAAGCAGTATCCTGGACAATCGAAAGCAAGAAGCCGATTTTAGTTCGATAGATAATTATTTCTTTATCACTTACGAATGTTTATACAATTGAAGCACAGAGAGAGAGAGAGAGAGAGAGAGAGAGAGAGAGAGAGAGAGAGAGAGAGAGAGAGAGAGAGAGAGATGCTCTTTTGTTAGTTATGTGGTAAGATGTGCATTAAATCGTTAATTTAGCAAAGTTTGACTAAAATACACGCTTGAAGGGCAAGTATGTGTATCTGAAATTGTGTAGCCAAAACGTATATATATATATATATATATATATATATATATATATATATATATATATATATATATATATATATATATATAAAATATATATATATATATATATATATATATATATATATATATATATATACAGTATATATATATATATATATATATATATATATATATATATATATATATATATATATATATACATATATGTATATATATATATATATATATATATATATATATATATATATATATATATATAAGAAACCTCTATAGATAGGGAAGAAATTTATCTCGTAAGGCCCTCTTCTATTCTCAGTATATAAACAGACAAAGCAAATACACAATGGCATTTATTCTAGTTCCTTTTATTAATTTTTTTTTCGAACAAAATTTTGAACCACAGCAATCAAGTAACAATGAGAGAAAGAGAGAGAGAGAGAGAGAGAGAGAGAGAGAGAGAGAGAGAGAGAGAGAGAGAGAGAGAGAGAGAGAGAGAGAGAGAAAGAAATTACTAGCCATTCATAGGATGAAATTAATGAAATGTTTTTATATTGAACAGGCTGCCATAGGTATTTTTATGGAAGATCTGTTTTAATGTTGCTATTGTTCTAAAAATATTTCTTTTAATTGTTAATGACTTCACATATAGTTTATGTCATTATTTCCCTTCCTTACTGGGCTATTTTTCCCTGTTGGAACCCTTGGGCTTATAGCATCCTGCTTTTCCAGTATGGTTGTATCTTAGCTACTACTACTACTACTACTACTACTACTACTACTACTACTACTACTACTACTACTAATAATAATAATAATAATAATAATAATATGTATGAGCAATTTTCTTCGAATGGAAAACCGCACGTGGCACATGAAGTGGAGTTGAATCTCTCGGGAAACAGGATTCGGAAAGAAGACAGTGAAGTTCGTGGACCATTTTAAGTCAAGGACACCTAATATCCTTAAGAACATTTCTATTGTGGCAATCCAACAATGCCCTGGGGATCGGAGGAAAATGTCCCCAGGCAACATTAGACGGAGAAATTTTCTTGAGCCACAAGAATCAGGAAAACGAGATGTGAATTGTCTTTTAGATGGAGAGAATCTACGAGGAATAAGTTTGGTTTATGAGGTTTAGATATTAAGGAGTAAGTTTGGTTTATGAGGTTTAGATATTAAGGAATAAGTTTGGTTTATGAGGTTTTGATATTAAGGAATAAGTTTGGTTTATGAGGTTTAGATATTAAGGCTGCCTTTAACGTTGTTTACTTTTCTGTTTTAATGTTTTTATTTTTGAAATATTTTATTACTTTGTTTATTTTTCTCTTGTAGTTTGTGTATTTCCTTGTTTGCTTTCCTCACTGGGTTATTTTTCCTTGGTGGAGCCCTTGTGTTTATAGCATCTTTCTTTTCCAAGCAGGTTTATAGCCTAGCTTGTAATAATAATAATAATAATAATAATAATAATAATAATAATAATAATAATATTGATAATAATAATAATAATCTAAGATCCTAGCTATACCATTTGGGTTGTAAATTGTGTGAACAATTTTACAATCTAGTCTTAAAATATAGGTGATTTTGTTCTAGTTTCATCTATTATATTGTTCATACCACCATCCCCACTTGGAACACCTTTCTTCTTGATTTTAATGATCGTTTATTTATTTCTCCTTTGCTGGAAGGTCAGAATAAATTCTTCATTATGTTTGACTTCGTCTAATACACAGTAGTTAAGAAAATGTCTTTCAATCTCACAAGCTGAGAGAGCAGATGTTAATACACCAGTTAATATATTTTTTATCATTTACGAACGTTTTTACAACTGAACCTGAATGAGAGAGAGAGAGAGAGAGAGAGAGAGAGAGAGAGAGAGAGAGATGTAACAAGATACAATGTACTAATCCTATTACTTCTGCTTCTCTGAGATTAAAAAAAAAAAAAAAAAAAAAAAAAAAAAAAAACTTTTAGCAAGGCCTCGAGTTCATATATTTTAGCAATCACTCTCTATAAAAAAATAAAAAAAAATTTTTTTACATTTTTGTTTATGTTTTTTTCGTCGTTTTTCTAACGTTTTTTGTGTGGTTTTCGTCGTTTTTCTTATGTTTTTCCTCGTTTTCTGAGTTTTTTTTTCGGTGTTTTTCTTCGTTTTCTGTCAGTGTCAGTATCGATATTTCTATTCCTAATTTTATTTATATAAAGGGGATGACACCAAAAGGATCCTATTATCCCTAGGCCTTTTGGGAGGAAGCCCCTAGACCCATGGCGCCCTTTGATGATTTTCCACAATTATGATTGAGGACATAGGGCAAGAAAAGCAACTGATTTTCGCACACGAATCGAAACTGTGTTCTCCTTCTTGCTTTGTAATGTGTGTAGGCGCCATTTAGGTGATAACCGAGAGGTGAATGCAACTAAACTTTATTGAACATACATCAAGTTTATATACAGCGATGTGCGAGCAAGAAGGTCACAAATATTTAAACATGAAAAGCAAGAACTAGCATAATAACAAGTTGGTGTATAACAGTGCAAGGAAGAGCGAGTGATAAGATCAAAGATCAAAACCATTAATGTGTACGAGCGTGTATGAAAAACGGCTAATTCTATAACGTTTACACATCTCCACTATCTTGAATAACATCAACGTTGCGACGTTTGGAAGTAGAAAAAAATACATAGAATATTAATTACATCTCTTAAGGTATTTCGGTCCTAGTAAAAAAATACTTGGCATATTAATTAAATCTCTTTAAATATTTGGTTGTTAGTAAAAATAACATATTACCACCGACGATAGCTGAAAGTAAAGTATTTTTCGTTTTGAGTTACCCGATAGATTCACATGTCAGTCAAGAATAGAAGGTAATTATGTTTACTATGGCACCTTTATAATCAGAGAATGGTCTACATTTAAGTAAATATAACAATTTTAAGTTGTGTTCATTTGTTAATTTGTTATTTGAAAAAAAAATTGGATGGGAGTAGCTTATTCCGAGATGAAATTTGATAAAAGATTTTATTCTTCAAGAAGAGATAAACAATCTCGTAGATATTAATATAATTATAGGAAAGAAGTGAGAGGGAAAATTAATTATCTCCAACTGAAAATCAAAGTGAAATAAAAAAAGGCTCGTAGATATTTATATAAAAATATGAAGCAAGAGAGGAAAAATTAATGAAATATCTCCATCTTCGGAAAATCAAAATGAAGTGAAAAACAGGCTCGTAGATATTAATATAATTACATGAAGGAAGTAAGAGGGAATATTAATTAAATATCTCCATCTTCGAAAAATCAAAGTGAAATGAAAAACAAGCTCATAGATACTAATATAATTACAGGAAAGAAGTGAGAGGAAACTTTAAATAAATATCTCCACCTTCTGAAAATCAAAGTGAAAAGAAAAACAAGTAGGAAGCTCTTAGTATAATTACATGAAGGAAATGCGAGGGAAAATTAATCAAATATCTCCGTTTTCTGAAAATCAAAGTGAAATAAAAAACAAGCAGGAAGCTCTTAGTATAATTACAAAAGGGAAATGCTAGGAAAAATTAATTGAATATCTCCACCTTCTGAAAATCAAAGTGAAAAGAAAAACGACCCAGATTAAAAGACGGCGAAAGAGATGATTGGAAGCGAAGGGAGGAGCACCATATCCGGTGCGTGATAAGAGAAGACAGACCTGTCATTGCTCAGAGTGGAAATGTCACCTGAGATAACGTTTCTCTTGGGGATTCCGTCATCTCTCTTGAAAGGAACCAAGATTATTGGCAAGACTTTCCTGACCTCTCCTACTATTTTTCTTTTGCTCACTCGTGTCTCGTGACGACCTCTTGTCTGGTTTCTTCGACGGTTTCAATTGCGAATTTCGGTGTTTTGTTTGTTTTGGCGTTTTGACTTTTCGACCATTATATTTTCTTAAGGGTTTTAGTATTTTAGTATCTAGACTTGTAGGCTTACGTTCTGATTAATAATTTCATCATCATATAAATTAAGGTGCTTTAGCCCATGGTCTCCAACAGGGAAAAATAACCCAGTAAGGAAAGGAAGCAAGAAAATATACATATGTATATGTATATATATATATATATATATATATATATATATATATATATATATATATATATATACATGAATAATATATATGCATATATATACATATAAATGTGTGTATATATATATATATATATATATATATATATATATATATATATATATATATATTTGTTTATATATACATACATATATTTTTATATACATTATATATATATATATATATATATATATATATATATATATACTGTACGTATATATAAATATGTATATATCTTCTTCTTCTTTGTCTGCATCTTCTCCCACTTTTACGTGGGGTCGATGTTTCTGGTCAGCTTTCTCCATCTACCTCTATCCAACACTTCATCACCGGTTTTATATATATATATATATATATATATATATATATATATATATATATATATATATATATATATATATATATATATATATATATATATATATATATATATATATATCATCTCTATCTGCCTCAATGATGAATACATTTGTTTCACTTAATATTTGGAATAATCATCCCGTACTTAATGAACCTTTTTAATACTGAACAGTGGATAATTTAAGTACTCTCTTAATCGTCCTTGATAGACATGGTATTGAACATGGCATTTGTTCTTTAAAAATAAAAATAAAAGACTCGTATTTTAACAAAAGACTCGATTCATTCTATAAATTCCCTCTCAGTTTTAAAGACAAACCTTTGATAAACGAGTTTTCCAACATATAAACAAACTACAAGGTTTCTAAAGGTTTCATATCACAGTTTATATTGGTTATCAAGTTTTTCAAATTGTATCAATTTTCAATATTGTCGGCTTTTTTCTTTCATGTCGTGTTTCCCCTTTGTAAGTCGACCTTTAGTTTTATGACTGGCTCGAGTACATTTTATCTGACATGACCTACTTTCTGGGAACATATGAAGTACAGACGTGTGATTGACACTCCTAATTAAGCTCTTGCTTTCATCTCGTACCCGGCATTTCCCTCATGGTGTTTTTTTTTTCCATGTTCGCATTTTTAGTATGTTTGATTACTTTCCATTTATTAATGCGTTTCGCATGAGTTGGATTCCCACCGTTCCATTCGGCTTTAAGTTGGTTCCACCGACTCGGGGTCAACCTCATTTCAAAAAAAAAAAAAGAAAAAAAAGGTAATATGTACTTTTAAAGAGTTTTTCTGGCCTATTGGAAACGTCCCTGCCTGGTGATCACCAGATTGGGGTCGAATCCTGCTCAAACTGGTTAGTTTCTTGTAGTGTCAGCCACCTCACCATCCTTTTGAGCTAGGGATGTGGGTGAGTTGGTTTTGGGGATTCTATAGTTCTACCTGCTAATTCATCAGCAGCCATTGCCTAGCCTTCCCTGGTCCTAGCTTGCGCGCTGATCATATGTCTATATGGTCAGTCTCAGAGTATTGTCATGCTACCTAGGTCACTCACACTGTCTCTTGCCTCTGCCATTCATGAGCTGCCTTTAAACCTTTAAATTGACAATTAAGTGATAAATTCCTGCATTTTATAGTCATTTGGTAGGCTTGAATCCCCGACAATCAGGTACCCAAGATTTGGTGTATAGAAATAATTAATTACTGGTCCAAATTGAATCTTTTTATTGTTATTCAGAGTTTGAATTTGACTTTGCAATTCGCTTCTGCTGCCAGTTAGTGACATTTCAAGAAAACGCTCGAGGGAATCAAAGTATGATGTTTGTAAAAAAGATATAGTGACGATACGAATAATTTTGCTTGCTTTTCATGTCCCTTTTTCATGCCATGCTATATATGCCGCGGATAACAAGTGCCTGATTTTAAATATTATTCATGCCCCTTCAGTTTTAAATTACGAAAATGCTCCTTAAGGTTTAATTGAAGAAAATGCTCCTTAAGGTTTAAATGAAGAAAATGCTCCTCAAGTTTTAAATGACAAAATGCCCCTAAAGGTTTAAATGAAAAAAAGTTTCCTTTAGTCTTAAGTGAAGTATAATGCTCCTTAAGGTTTAAATAAAGATAATTCTACTTGAGGTTTAAATGAAGGAAATGATCCTTAAGTTTTAAATGAAGAAAATACTTCTTAAGTTTTAAATAAAGAAAATGATCCTTAAAGATTAAATGAAGAAAATGCTCATTAAGGTTTAAATGAAGAAAATGCTCCTCAAGTTTTAAATGACAAAATGCTCCTAAAGGTTTAAATAAAGATAATTCTACTTGAGGTTTAAATGAAGGAAATGATCCTTAAGTTTTAAATGAAGAAAATACTTCTTAAGTTTTAAATAAAGAAAATGATCCTTAAAGATTAAATGAAGAAAATGCTCATTAAGGTTTAAATGAAGAAAATGCTCATTAAGGTTTAAATGAAGAAAATGCTCATTAAGGTTTAAATGAAGAAAATGTTCCTTAAGGTTTAAATGAAGGAAATTCTCCTCAAGTTTTAGTTGGAGAAAGTGAGAAATTTTCCTCATGAAACTTCATTAAAAAAAAGGTTATTGATAAGTGTTGATAATTTTCATATTTTCATATTTATTTAATAATTATCCCTAAGGTCAAACGAAATCTCCTAATTTACAAGATAGTAAATTCAAATATTAATTCGAATATGTAGCGATAATAATATTGCATTTGGTCCTTTTTAAATATTCTTTCTATTATCTTTATTATACAAGAGCTCATAAAACAACCTGGTTCATGAGGGCATATGTAGTTCGAACACGCCATGAAGGAAATTAGGACTATTTTAGTATAGTCTCTCAATCGGATAATGATGATGTCTGGTGATTAAATCACCATGGTTACGACAAGATTACTCTTTTTGTTTTTAGTAATTAATTATTAATATAATGATGATGCTGTGATAAATAAGAACCCTGAGATTAAACGAAAAATTCCGTCTCTCGTTGATTGTTCTCTCATTGGATTAAACTTTTACGTACATTACATTTTGTTATAATTTGTTTCAATTTCATTTTGATAGAAAAATTTACTGTTTTACTATGATTTGTAATTATAGTTTTTCTCGTATCCAGTTCAAATTATGATCTTCCACATGAAGGGTAATATACATCTGAAAAAGTATTCTTGCCTGTGAGAATATTAATTACAATTTATATTTTTTGTCATTTTATTGTTTAGGATTTAGAAGGAATATTTCGACGTATTGATTACTTGTTATATTTTACTCTAGTACTGTATTTGGGAGGTTTAAAGTTGAGTAATGCAAGCTAGGGTCACCAAACCCCTTCAGCTCTTTGGTATTTACTAACACAGACAATTTAGTACGTGTATATACTTTGATTATTGATAATTGAAAGCCTGGTTTCATCTGGTAATTACTCTAATCTAGATGATAAATCATGATCGTGTGCATAATTTAATCATATGCTTTTAGCCTTTTTTAGTATTTAGAGAAATCATGTTTTATTTGTAACAGAATCATAGTTTTTCAAGTTACAGAATTTCGTACCGGAGAAATAGATTACACGTTTTTTGTTTTGTTTTGTTTTTTGACAGAACTGGTATTGTAAGTAATTTGTCATTAAACAAATTACTTAAATTTTAATTGCTCATTGAACTAATTGCCCTTTGAACTTTAATTGCTAATTTGTAAATAGAATTTCTGTGCGATAATATTTGAGAATATTAACTGCTTCATGTAGATACAGAAAAAGTTCAGCAACAACTTTTCGAACCTTCAAGCTTAACATTGGCTCCTTCGCCTATTATCTTGCTGAAACTTTCGTTTCTGTATCCTTTCCAGTATTTCTTCCTGTCCATCTATTCATTCTCTCTCATGCATATTATGTACTCTTTTCATCAACCTATTGTCCTTCATTCTCACCATTAGAAGTTTTTGGTATAGTGGACTATTATCACTGGTTCTTGTCAGGTATCGCTGCCACTCTTGGCCTTATTTACGACTTCCTCAAGGGTTAGCCAAGAACAAGAACCCTGAAGTGTGGGGTCCTTTCAGGAGGCAGCTTTCTTCAGTGGCAAGGGAAAAAAAAAAACAAAAAACATTTTAAAGGTCCTGTTAATGCTCCCACCTGATCTGTTCTATGGGCACCCCTCCTACTCTCCACTAATGTTAGTGTTGTAAATATATTCGAACAAATAGTCAGTTGATCACACCACTCATTGGCCTTCGTCATTATTCCAAGGCTTCTCACACCCCTCGCACTAATATACAGCACAGTTATTGAAGCCAGCTTTCATATAGCATTTCATTAGTAGAGATACCATAGATTGGGTCTGTGCCTGTACATTATGTCAAACTAAAAAAGTTCATCCACACATGGGATCAGGTGTAGGTAACTATCATCAACCTCAGCATCTTTTTCCCCACACTCGCGTTGACGTGGTAGGTACTCTACCCAAAGACGTAGTTACCTTTTCACAGCCAGTCATCGCTCCACTCGCTGGGCTAAAGCCATGTCCAAGCAAGATTCAACAGCTGCCTCATATACTGCTAACTTAATGTCTGGATTGATAGTGAGATTCGGAATCCCAGAATATATTAATTTGGACAAGGTTACCATTTTAACCTCCCAATTGCGAACATCATCAGGACATCTCGTCATCACCCTACACTAGGCTATTATTATTATTATTATTATTATTATTATTATTATTATTATTATTATTATTATTATTATTATTACTAGCCAAGCTATAACCCTAGTTGGAAAAGCAAGATGCTATAAACCCAAGGGCTCCAACAGGAAAAAATAACCCAGTGAGGAAAGGAAATAAGGAAATAAATAAATGATGACAACAAATGGACAATAAATCATTCTAAAAACAAGAACAGCATAAAAACAGATATGTCATATATAAACTAAATAAAGATTTATGTTTGGCCTGTTCAACATAAAAACATTTGCTGCAACTTTGAACTATTGAAGTTCTACACTAGGCTACCACTTAGAAACCTGCAAGAACGTAATGGTGAAATGGTAGAATCGTACTCTCAAAGTAGCATTGATGTCCATCTGCTCTGACTCCAGCTGGTTCCACAAATTCCCTCAGTTCTCTTCAGATTACCCCAAAGGATACCATAGATGTACCAGTATATGGTATATGGAAATCTGTTGGTCGTCCCTGCAGAATTATTTTCGTCTGCCATCTCCTCTGAGGATCTCCAGTACCTACGTCACGCTGTGGGGAAATTTACCCCCCGGCCATGATACTCACAAGCCTCCAGCAAAGTAGAATATACTAAAAGATCAATTTACTACAACACATCTTCGTGCATAACGACGCTTGCAAGTCCTCACTTAAGCCCCTTTATACGGGCTCATTCCTTGACGTCTGTCGTACTCCGTGAGCTTTCATCATCAACACTCGTGAAAAAGATGACTGAATCACCATTGGCAGCCTGAAACCTTTGTATCTCCTGCAAGATGACTTCCTAGGGCTGGTTACCATCTTTCACATTCATGTCTGTTTCAGAGGTTAGCCATGTAATGCACGGGCAACAAGCAACACATACAAATAAAAAAAATGCTATTTCTATGTTGTATTCTAAGAAGCGCATATAGTAACTGCCATAAAACTCCAGCAAATTAAAAGACAAAAAGATGTTTAGTGTAAGACGCTAATTTTAACTCTTATTATCATTAACTTTATTAAATAGTTAATTTTTAAGCCGATGTCAAGTTGATATTGGCATAAAAATTGACAATTTAAAGGTTGACATTGTCAACCTTATGGGCAAAAGCTATTGAATGTGCATATGAAATTGTTACCCTTATTTGATTCAATACTGTCAGGTAGAGGACTTACGTTACCAGAATGTAGAACTTTGATGATTATTTCTAAAACAAGTAAATATCCAACTTGCGTATTTTCATGGAATGGATGGAAATAGATACTCGTCGACATAGATTAGCAATTATTTCCTCAAATTTTACCAGATTTTATTAATAGAGACTAATGAACACTTAATGTGGAAACGGACGACGAACACAATTCCGTAGAGAGACATTGTTTCCATTTTTTTTTCACCATATTTACTAATGAATGTAGATAAAAGGCAGTAAAGATAATTTAACGGAATGGAAAAGGCTATATTTTTATAAAATGGAAATTAACTATTATCAAAACTTCATTTAAATGTTATTCCTTTTATTGCAACCTTGACTTTCAACTTTTATATTTCAGCAATACGTTATTCAATGATCTACAGCATTGTGCTTACATG
>NC_090729.1:106714652-106742152 GCF_036898095.1 Palaemon carinicauda
TGAAAACAATTAACAGCACGAATACGGTAATCGTTTTGATATTTACCAATAAATGTGTAAAGTAATTACAGCATTATCAAAATACTAAACTACTGTATTAAAACTTGTGCTAAATATCCCAATAAATATTTTCAAAGAAAAAATTTGCTTAGCAACTTAACCTTCATGACAAACACCTGGTAAAAACAACAAAACTTGTGTATGAAGCTGCTGAAATAGTTTAAACAATTGAAGTATTCAAATGCCCAAAGGTTTTATTTATAAACAAACACTTATGAGTGCATTAATTCTGGTCCCATATCAACCACTTGCTCCATCAAATTAAAAAGGTTTATTCAAAACATCCACAATCATTCAGAACTTCAATACATCTTTGGTAGTATAGAGAAAAAGATTAATTTACTCATTCCAGTAACTAGTATCTGCGTCTAACAAGATATCACAAATCAATCAAAGTCAAATGCAATCAATATTCCTCAAGAAAGCCAACGCTTCGGAATAAGTCATGAGGAATTAAAGTAAACAGTCACGTATCAAGACCAAAATCGACCCTATAAGAAAACTATTTTGTAAAAATCCAAAACATTTAAAAAGTAAATATAATTCGTACCTATATCACAAATATATAGAATCTAGTTAAATATGATCCAAAATCGAATTAAATCAAATTACCAAACTAACCTTTTATGGAAGTAAAGAAACTTAAAACTAGATTCGTCAAGTTCCTTTTATAGAATATAAACTTAAAAACTGAAAAAATGATAAATATATTAGACTAATTTCTAGCCAAATATGAATCATATGTTTTCCCTACTCGCCATATTTTATTTTATGCATTTCTGGCGATGATAGAGGTAAAGCACCCATTTAAGAGTTTTTGGAATCCCTTACATAGAGAATTATGGGCGACTCCAGTGGGAAACCCTTTTTTTTATGGGAAAATGCCAAAAACTATAGATTGGAGAAACGATAAGGGTCAAATACAAAAACAAAAATAGTTCATGCAAGTGGCTGGAAATTCAAGTACCAATAATATATGAATTACTCAACTAAATGGTTTTTCCTAAACTGCGGCTCGCTACGCTCACAAAAGCAACATTGCTTCACTGCTCTTCGGTTATGGCAAACTGTGCACAATGTGCTGCGCATTCAAGGAACGTGGTTAGCAGATTTTTTCTTTTTACTTTCACATGAGCAACAACAACTGAACAGCATTTTCAACTAGTGAATTAGGTGTAATTACACTCGCCAAACCTTCAAAAGTGTTATTAAATTCACTAATCCTTCAAAAGTAAGCAAATTCACTGATCCTTCAAAAGTAAGCAAATTCACGAGACCTTCATATGTAATCAAATTAACCAAACCTTCACAAGTGTGAGATCAAATTCACTAAACCTTCACAAGTGTGATCAAATTCCCCAAACCTTCACAAGTGTGTGATCAAATTCACCAAACCTTCACAAGTGTGTGATCAAATTCACCAAACCTTCACAAGTGTGTGATCAAATTCACCAAACCTTCACAAGTGTGTGATCAAATTCACCAAACCTTCACAAGTGTGTGATCAAATTCACCAAACCTTCACAAGTGTGTGGTCAAATTCACCAAACCTTCACAAGTGTGTGGTCAAATTCACCAAACCTTCACAAGTGTGTGGTCAAATTCACCAAACCTTCACAAGTGTGTGGTCAAATTCACCAAACCTTCACAAGTGTGTGGTCAAATTCACCAAACCTTCACAAGTGTGTGGTCAAATTCACCAAACCTTCACAAGTGTGTGATCAAATTCACCAAACCTTCACAAGTGTGTGGTCAAATTCACCAAACCTTCACAACTGTGTGATCAAATTCACCAAACCTTCACAACTGTGTGATCAAATTCACCAAAACTTCAACAGTGCGTGATCCAATTCACCAAACCTTCAAAAGTATGTAATCAAATTCGCTAAACCTTCACAAGTGTGTGATCAAATTCACTAAACCTTCACAAGTGTGTGATCAAATTCACCAAACCTTCACAAGTGTGATCAAATTCACCAAACCTTCACAAGTGTGATCAAATTCACCAAACCTTCACAAGTGTGTGATCAAATTCACTAAATCTTCACAAGTGTGTGATCCAATTCACTAAACCTTCACAAGTGTGTGATCCAATTCACTAAACCTTCACAAGTGTGTGATCCAATTCACTAAACCTTCACAAGTGTGTGATCCAATTCACTAAACCTTCACAAGTGTGTGATCAAATTCACTAAACCTTCACAAGTGTGTGATCAAAATCACTAAACCTTCAAAAGTGTGTGATCAAATTCACTAAACCTTCAAAAGTGTGTGATCCAATTCACCAAACCTTCTCAAGTGTGTGATCCAATTCACCAAACCTTCCCAAGTGTGTGATCAAATTCTCCAAACCTTCACAAGTGTGTGATCAAATTCACCAAACCTTCACAAGTGTGTGATCAAATTCACCAAACCTTCACAAGTGTGTGATCAAATTCACCAAACCTTCACAAGTGTGTGATCAAATTCACCAAACCTTCACAAGTGTGTGATCAAATTCACCAAACCTTCACAAGTGTGTGATCAAATTCACCAAACCTTCACAAGTGTGTGATCGAATTCACTAAACCTTCACAAGTGTGTGATCGAATTCACTAAACCTTCACAAGTGTGTGATCAAATTCACCAAACCTTCAAAAGTGTGTGATCAAATTCACTAAACCTTCACAAGTGTGTGATCCAATTCACTAAACCTTCACAAGTGTGTGATCCAATTCACTAAACCTTCACAAGTGTGTGATCCAATTCACTAAACCTTCACAAGTGTGCGATCCAATTCACTAAACCTTCACAAGTGTGTGATCAAAATCACTAAACCTTCACAAGTGTGCGATCAAAATCACTAAACCTTCACAAGTGTGTGATCAAAATCACCAAACCTTCACAAGTGTGTGATCAAAATCACCAAACCTTCACAAGTGTGTGATCAAAATCACCAAACCTTCACAAGTGTGTGATCAAATTCACCAAACCTTCACAAGTGTGTGATCAAATTCACCAAACCTTCACAAGTGTGTGATCAAATTCACCAAACCTTCACAAGTGTGTGATCAAATTCACCAAACCTTCACAAGTGTGTGATCAAATTCACCAAACCTTCACAAGTGTGTGATCAAATTCACCAAACCTTCACAAGTGTGTGATCAAATTCACCAAACCTTCACAAGTGTGTGACCAAATTCACCAAACCTTCACAAGTGTGTGATCAAATTCACTAAACCTTCACAAGTGTGATCAAATTCACTAAACTTTCACAAGTGTGATCCAATTCACTAAACTTTCACAACTGTGTGATCAAATTCACTAAACCTTCACAACTGTGTGATCAAATTCACTAAACCTTCACAACTGTGTGATCAAATTCACTAAACCTTCACAACTGTGTGATCAAATTCACTAAACCTTCACAACTGTGTGATCAAATTCACTAAACCTGAACAAGTGTGTGATCCAATTCACTAAACCTTCAAAAGTGTGTGATCCAATTCACTAAACCTTCACAACTGTGTGATCAAATTCACTAAACCTTCACAACTGTGTGATCAAATTCACTTAACCTTCCAAAGTAGGCTCTAAATCACTAAACCTTCTCAAGTGTGTGATCTAAATTACTTAACCTTCACAACTGTGTGATCAAATTCACTAAACCTTCACAAGTGTGTGATCAAAATCACCAAACCTTCCAAAGTGTGATCTAAATCACTAAACCTTCTCAAGTGTGTGATCTAAATCACTAAACCTTCACAAGTGTGTGATCAAAATCACCAAACCTTCCAAAGTGTGATCTAAATCACTAAACCTTCACAAGTGTGTGATCAAATTCACTAAACCTTCACAAGTGTGTGATCAAATTCACTAATCCTTCACAAGTGTGTGATCAAATTCACTAATCCTTCACAAGTTGGGATCCAATTCACTAATCCTTCACAAGTTGTGATCCAATTCACTAAACCTTCACAAGTTGTGATCCAATTCACTAAACCTTCACAAGTGTGTGATCCAATTCACTAAACTTTCACAAGTGTGTGATCCAATTCACTAAACCTTCACAACTGTGATCAAATTTACTAAACCTTCACAACTGTGTGATCAAATTAACGAAACCTTCACAACTGTGATCCAATTCACGAAACCTTCACAACTGTGCGATCAAATTCACTTAACCTTCACAACTGTGTGATCAAATTCACTTAACCTTCAAAACTGTGTGATCAAATTCACTTAACCTTCAAAACTGTGATCAAATTCACTTAACCTTCAAAACTGTGATCAAATTCACTTAACCTTCAAAACTGTGATCAAATTCACTTAACCTTCAAAACTGTGATCAAATTCACTTAACCTTCACAAGTGTGTGATCCAATTCACTAAACCTTCAAAAGAGTGTGATCCAAATCACTAAACCTTCACAAGTGTGTGATCCAAATCACTAAACCTTCACAAGTGTGTGATCCAAATTCACTTAACCTTCACAAGTGTGTGATCCAATTCACTAAACCTTCACAAGTGTGTGATCCAATTCACTAAACCTTCACATGTGTGTGATCCAATTCACTAAACCTTCACATGTGTGTGATCCAATTCACTAAACCTTCACAAGTGTGTGATCCAATTCATTAAACCTTCAAAAGTGTGTGATCAAATTCACTAAACCTTCAAAAGTGTGTGATCAAATTCACTAAACCTTCACAAGTGTGTGATCAAATTCACTAAACCTTCACAAGTGCGTGATCTAATTCACCAAACCTAAACTCTGTGATCTAATTCACCAAACCTTCCAAAGTGTGTGATCAAAATCACCAAACCTTCAAGTGTGTAATAAAATTCACTAATCCTTCACAAGTGTATCAAAAAATCACCAGGTTTATTATAATAATTCACTAAACCTTCAGAAGTGTGTACCCAAATTGGCCAAGCCTTCCACTTAAATTCACTACACATTGACATTTGTGTAATCATATTCACAAAATTCTCACATGTGTAACCCTGTTCACAAAACTCTCACATGTGTAACCCTGTTCACAAAACTCTCACATGTGTAACCCTGTTCACAAAACTCTCACATGTGTAACCCTGTTCACAAAACCCTCACATGTGTAACCCTGTTCACAAAACCCTCACATGTGTAACCCTGTTCACAAAACCCTCACATGTGTAACCCTGTTCACAAAACTCTCACATGTGTAACCCTGTTCACAAAACTCTCACATGTGTAACCCTGTTCACAAAACTCTCACATGTGTAACCCTGTTCACAAAACTCTCACATGTGTAACCCTGTTCACAAAACTCTCACATGTGTAACCCTGTTCACAAAACTCTCACATGTGTAACCCTGTTCACAAAACTCTCACATGTGTAACCCTGTTCACAAAACTCTCACATGTGTAACCCTGTTCACAAAATTTTCACATGTGTAACCCTGTTCACAAAATTTTCACATGTGTAACCCTGTTCACAAAATTTTCACATGTGTAACCCTGTTCACAAAATTTTCACATTTGTAACCATGTTCACAAAATTTTCACATTTGTAACCATGTTCACAAAATTTTCACATGTGTAACCATGTCCACAAAATTTTCACGTGTAACCAAGTTCACTAAATTTTCACATGTGTAACCAAATTCACTAAATTTTCACATGTGAAACCAAATTCACTAAATTTTCACATGTGTAACCAAATTCACTAAATTTTCACAAGTGTAACCAAATTAACCAAACATTCACATTTGTGTAATCTTAATTCACTAAGCCTTCAAAAGTGTAACCAGATTCACTAAACCTTTACAAGTGTAACCTGATTCACTAATCCTTTATAAGTAACCAAATTCACCCAACCTTAAATGTTTAACCTAATTCATCAAACCTTCACAAGTGTTTAACCAAATTCAACAAACCTTTACAAGTGTGTAACCAAAATACAATAAACATTCACATTTGTGTATCCTAAGCGAGTTTAGTTTATCCCATTGCCATGTAAAATATTGTATATTAATGTATAGTCCTTTTCCTCTAAGTACTCAGATTTTAACTAAATTAGTTTGAAGGATAAAGCCGTGTAAAATGCTTTTGAATGTGTGCAATGCTTGAATTAAGTTTGAAAATGAGGGAAATTCAATTTAGTTCAAGTTCAGGAAAATTTAGGTCAAGACATCAATTATTTTTCTTCGTAATTTCTAACCCTGATAAGTTTAACAGTAATAGTTGCAAGAAAATAGTACCCAAGTTGATGTAATTATATATTAAAAAGGGCAGAAAAGTGAAGTGTGTGTAGGTTGATTACTACAGCATAAAATAGGTTAAGGTTTGATTCTCGTCCCTATACGAACCCAAACCAAGGAACAGGTGTAACGAGACATTTTAAGTTTGATCAACATCACCATTTTCACTTTAACCAAAATAAGACTTCAATCACATCAGCTGCAATAGGAAACCAGCCAAAATAGATTATAATCACTGGAATAAACAAGTAACAAGAGAATCTTCACATTTCGATTTTTATCAAATGTATATCTTCATAATAGCCCAAAATAACCTTAGAAACATCGCAAAAGTTTACGAGAAAATTTCACACCGACTACTAAAGAAAAAACGTACATGTATCACTTTAAAAAGAAATCCACTAAATTTCACTTCCAAAAATCTCCGGTTGGCAACGAACAATTAGGAGTTGCAAGAGGTGGTTTTCCCCAGTTTTGCACTATGGCGAATATTACCGATTACAGTTTCACGGGATTTACTGAAGAGCTTCAAAAAAAAAAATTTATAATATAAAAAAAATTATTAAAAGTGTTATTGCTTTGGACGTGGAAGTACTCTAACTTAAGTCAAAGAATACTGGAAAATGCATAAGAGACCATTTATTTGTAAAATATAAAAGGACAAGAAACCCCCTTTTCAAGAATGGAAGCCTCGCAAACAAAAGTATAAAGAATTGTGTAAAAACTGTGGAATTAAGACATTTTAACACTGATATCAGCATAAACACCAAATTCGCAACATCAGTACTTTAATTTCACGGAGTGTAATACTTGGAATATAGAAATGAAACAACGAATGTTAAGTTCATTACAATAAAAATCTTCAGAAAGAATACTTACATTTAATATCCATGATTAACGTTCACTCCCTCAGCCCCGTGACATAAATGGCCGTGAAATGTCTGAAGGTTCAGAATGTAGATCTTTGAAAATCAAGGAAGCTGAAATCTTTGTTCTGTCGTCCTTGGGAGACAGGTGGCTCCATCTGTATTTGGTCTTCATGGCCATTATTGCTTATGCAAATTCTATCTTTTTAATATAGAATTGTCCATTGGAAGCCATTTTATTGATACTAAAGAATAGTTTTATGAAAATTATAGCAAAATTAACCCTCCCATCAAATTATTAAAAAAGTTTCTGCTTCTTACCTAGGACAAAAGAATACCAAATTTCAAATATTTTCAACATTGTTTTGTAACTAGCAGGATAAAACTAGTTCCTTTGGTGAAAAGGAAGAAGATGGAAAATAAAAACAGGACACAACTGAAGTGAATCACTGGCAAGATCTACTCTCTTACATGGTACATTTTGCTTCAAAATGTATGGGATAAAAGTATCATTTCAATAATTACAATACTCACAAGAAACGTTCAAGATTTTTTTTCTTTTTTTGAATTGTTTCGAGTATTTTAGGAATTAATAGTGTGGAAATATGGTTTTATTCGTTAATTACCTCACATGGATAGGCCTACAACTTCATTTACCCAAAACTCGCCTTCAAAATGGTAATTTTGTATATTATTCCATGGTGTGATTTCGCACAAGAAATATATGATTTCCTATAGCAAATAACGTGATTTAACCGATTTTGGTGACCATTTCAATCGCAAACAAACAGATCAACCAATTCGGTTAGTTATAAGTTGACGAATTGGTTGATCTTATTACGGATGAAATGAATGAGAAAACCAGTTAAATCACGATATCTACTATAGGAAATCATATATTTCCTGTACGAAATCACACAATGAAATACAATACAAATGAACCATATAAATATTAACACTGTTGACATATATACTGAGTTAAAATATATAAACAACAGATGTAGGGGACGATAACATTAGCAACGTTACCAATGATTGACAGAACTACCAACGATGACGAATGGTACACAGTGCTACCAACGGCACGATGACATTACTAGAGGTAGAAATAATAAATTTTTCCATACGTAAACTAAATAATTCTTCCATATAACTATTACACAATAAATAAAGAGTACCAAAAGGCCACAGAACCTAACAAACCCACCACCTAACCTTGCCTAGAAGTACCCCGGTCACAAAACACATATAATAAGAATGGGGGAATGACTTACCTTGATACACAGTACTACCAGCGATGACGAATGGTACACAGAACTACCAACGACACGATGGCATTACTAGTGCTAGAACTGCTAAATATTTCCTCAGCTATATTCAATAATTTCTTCATATAACTGTTACGAAATATATAAAAAGTACAGAAAGGCCACAGAACCTAACAAACCCACCTAACCTTGCCTAAGAGTACCCCGGTCACAAAACACGAATAATGACTATTGAGGAATGACTTACTATTATGAAGAAAACGTCGAAACTTGCTGGACACGGAAGGAAGAGACTGAGGGATTAACTTCTATGACTGGGATGAGGATGGATGGGGGTCATCGGGGTCTTGTGTGTAGGGGGGGTCGATTGTCTGTTGTTGTAAAGGAGGGTAGAGGCGACTGGCAGTAATGAAGAAGTGGTGAAGTAACGTATGTTGAGGATAGTAGTGGGTGAAAAAGAACCTGGAAAAATATTGCTTGAAATGTTCAGTCTTGATTCCAGGTCTCTGAACCCACTCCTTCACTTCTCTCCAGAGACGTTCTATATTTTGAGTATGGATGGTTGGGTCTAGGGGGTCAACGAAATGCTCCGAATGATTAATCGACTTACGAACGTAACCAATTTCCGATAGAGAGTTGTATGCAGCCCACTTATCACTCATAATAATACTACCTCGTTTAATATACTTCTGGATGAGGGGAATTAGAGTAGCAGCATCTCGTTTAGTAGAAAGGGGGGAACTAAAGGGATAATGAAAAATTTCTTGGACACACGTTCAATACCTCCAAAGACCTATATGGCACTTAACGGTCTACCACGGTTGTATTTAGCTTTACCAAAATGAGTTTCGTCTATTTCAACAGTAACTCCATCACCACCAATCGCCTCTTGATTATCGAAGAAGTATTCGGTAACCTCCGAACAGAAACTTCTCCAATCCACACTAGTCTTTGAAGATATGTCGATACCATCCATGAGGGTCTCATGGTCCGAATGTTTATGCAAAAAGTGGTTGGCACATAATATTATCTTCCATGGGGGTAGCCGACTTTGGTCCAAAAAAGTACCTTTATAGGCCGTAACAGTATACCCACAACGACGTTTCTTCTTAGTTTTACGGATGGTGGTTTCAGTAGAGCAATAAAACCCGTGAATGTCTGCCCTATAAGATAAAAGCGCACGACACTTGGGGCAGTTTAAACGCTGAGGAATAACGCTGTGAGATTTAAGAAAATGCTCAACATTACCTGAAGTATCAAAAAAATCTCCATGGAATTGAGCCACTGCTTTTAGATACGGAATGCTGCAACCGGTACAAGTTTCTATAATATGCTCCATCTCAAAATACGGGAAAAAAACGCACTAGTACCGAAGAACGACTAACCAAGTCAAAGGTTACAACGGGAAAGGCATCGGAACAATGGGTATGAAAAGAGCGGATAAAGAGATAAAGGAGGGGGGGGGGGGGGTAGGGAGATATCTGAATAGGCCTAGAGTGGTGATTGGTTAAGGGAAAAACAACGAACAAAAGCAGGAAATAATGAATGAACTAAATACGGAAACTAGACCAAAGAAAAGTTTTATAAGACACAGAGGAGAGAAAAGGAACTAACCAACAAAAATAAATAAAAACAATATATGAAGATAAAATGGAATGAACGGTAAATAATAGTGAATGGGAATATAAAATGAGGAGATCATACCGAGAATTAACTGGATAAAAAAACTAGTCCAGGGTAAGTATTTATGTGAAACCAGGAAGAGATAAAGAAATAACCCAACAAATAAACCCAATATAGGAAGGAAAAATGGAATGAATGATAAATAATATGGAATGGGAATATAAAATGAGAAAAAAAAAAACGGTAATAAAAAGAGTAATAGGGGAGAGGAAACTCCTGCGAAGGGGGGTGATATATGCGCAAGACGGAAACTCGTGCGAACGAACGTACGTACAAATGGGAAAGGAAATAACCAAACAAATAAACCCAATATAAGAAGGGAAAATGGAATGTATGATAAATAACAGTGACTGCGAATATACAATGAGAAAATAATACAGTAAAAAAAGAGTAATAAGGGAGAGAAACTCCTGCGCAGGGGGGTTATATATGCGCAGGACGGAAGATGGGGCGAACGAACGAACGAACAAATGGGTGCTAATGTTAGCATGAAATGCTAACATTTGATCTACATCAGGTATGGAATGCTAACATTTAATCTACATCAGGCGTTGGCAGCACTGGTTACTGTATTACTACAAGAAATAACCTTTGAAACGGCTCCTCCCAAATATATCCAGGTATACTGATTTGTCTTTTCCTACGGTTATAATAAATACCAGAAAGAAATGCATAGAGAAGAAAAGGACTGATTTACGGTTACATATCGGTTCCCCAGTATGTTTTCCCCACCCAAAACCCCGGGTTCCCTAAGGGGGTCCCCCATTATCGGCGGATATAGATGTATATATATTTCTGTAACTATTCATTTGCGACGGGAACGAGTGTTATTTTCGAAGGGAGCGTAATTTTTCCTATAAGAAAAAGTAGTTGGAATACTAGGATACATTGCCATGTAATAATATACAATGAAACCGATTGGGAATCTTAAGTGTGAGACAGCTAGCCACTCTCTAATTGAAGCAAACTTAGATTTGGTGACTTTACAGCTAACCATATTCGTGTTTCCTACACAGATTCCCACATTTCACTCTTACACTAAATTTTTACAACGCCTCCATCAAATAGACACAAAAATACTACACAAAATCTAAGCAACATTCTTAACGTCCTAGAAAATAGGTATAAAGCTATTATTTTTATAAGGAATCTCTCTCTCTCTCTCTCTCTCTCTCTCTCTCTCTCTCTCTCTCTCTCTCTCTCTCTCTCTCTCTCTCTCTCACACACACACACACACGGGCGATACGGGCAGAATGTGAGGATTTCCTTTTATCTCTGTAGATCTCAACTTCACAAAGTTGAACAGTATATGCATGACTCGTAACTTGTGTTATTTTACATTAGTTTGCGCTTAAAAATCTTGGTTACGTTTTCTTTAATACAGAAGAGACACTCTTTTTCTGAGCACAAACTGTACATATAAGTGAGCGTGTATGTTCTGAGGTATATATGACCATTCACCTGAACAATTCAATAACTGAACAATCCTTAAAACTTCAGAATGTAACTAAACTATTTTGTCATCTTTGAAGGAATAAGAAACTGGGCAGGATACAACCTACAAGCTACACTTTGTATGAACAAGAAGTTGTAAAATTTTAGTTTTGGAATGCTTTTCCCGTCCTTAACTATATTAATATGCCTACCCATGAGGAATGCATGGAATATAAGTTACACTAGCACCGGATATTTTCACGGGCCACAATTTGAATGTTCATTATCGATAATTTAGCTGTGAATGTTTTTAACATATTTGCTTAACAAGTATTATTACAACACTGCAGCTGATGATAGATCAATTTCAAAATTGAAGCCAAAGTTTAGCACATTATTGAACACACTTGATAAGTCCCCCTTAGATAAAATGGTCAATAAAGAAAATGATGCAAAAGTATTTAAAGAAAATGTCACTGGTGTTTAAAGCGTAAACTAATGTAAAATAACAATTTAAGAGTTATTTGGATAGAGATACCGTTCAATTATTAGAAGGTAAAACATTAGTGTCTTTAGAGATGAAAGGAAGCTTCAATTGTACAGCCGTAATGCATTACTTTTCACTCAATACTTATTACTATAATTCACCTTCAAATCTGTATCAACATTCATTGAATACCTGATTTCTTCAATTCTGTCCTAAATCTCATGTCATTACGAATGGCAACTCTGTCATTTGTTGTGAAGGGTAACATTTAAATCATACTTGATACAAATTTTCGGTAAAACATTCTTTTATTTCAAAACCATTAGTTTGTCATCTCTTCCGTAATGTGTTGTGAATGATATATAACATATGAATGATACAAAACACTCGCTTTGGTTAATCCATTAACTAATTCATTATCTTTAATTAAAAAAAAAGTTAAGTTTCATCTCGATATATCTTGTTTAAGGGTTAATTAGGGACAGAGTAATGGTTAATTATTAGATATCATCTGGCATGGTAACAGAAATGGTCATTGATGCCAAAAATCTAGTTAAAGATTATTATATATTTCTTATTTCAAACAACTATTATATCTTATTGAATAAACTAGTCTCCACAAGAAAGTTAAAAAGGCAATCCCCATTGCATTCAGGCCCCAAAATATTTGATTAAATGTAGTTGCCATGGTATTCTTGCAATGATAAAAAAATAACGTAATCTCTCAGTCAAGTAACTTGGACACTCACGTAATATAAGCAACACAGCTGTAGGCACCAAACAATCTATACAGAACAGCTGATGTTCTCCACTCTTCAAAAAAGTTATGTGTCAATCTGATGTGGCCAATTCTCAATTGGAACAACACCACTACTTTTGACCTTGCAGTCAAAATTTGTCCATAGACGAGATGACTTGACAATTTCACTCATTTTCTGATTTTCCAACTCCCAATACAAGTTACAAGTTTCTTCACGAACAGATTGAATTACAGGGTACATATCTTTTGTAGGAACCATAAAGTTATTTCTTATATAATTATGAACTACTTCCTTTACAAGAGAGTCTTCTTTCCCATTTCTCTTTATATCAACGTGAGCAGGAACCCAACTAAAAATAACTTCTTACTTCTATTTCCAAGTAGATACAGCCATTCAAGAATCTATCATTATTGGGAGTAATTGTCATCAATAAACTTTAGTCGCAAAATGTTACGTAATCTTTATGAGGTAGCCGGAAAATTTCCTTGACTACTATCAAAATAGCATAGGATTCAGCTGTGAAAATGACTTCTGTTAGGTTAGTTTCCCCAATTAAATTTTGATACAAAGTTTACCCAAGACAGGCGCTTTGACAGTTTGAATTGACATCTAAACTTGACTCTTTCTTTCTTATAGCAAACCAAGCAGTAGTTGCAAGAATGACACCAAGCAGTAATTGCAAGGCTGACTCGTGATAGAGTAAATGCAGCTCATACCTTTATTAGACATTGAATACTCCTTTATAATAACTGACCTGTAGTACGAGGAATGAACTTATACTGGAATCTATAATGACTTTAAACACTCACGTGCTTCTTCTTGTCACAAACACTTTTCGGTAGTTTTAAATATATCACTCGGGACGATCAGGTCCGGCCTGAGACAGCACTTGTCAGATTCTTATCCAGATTAGACATTCCGGTTAATGACACCAATAGGTAAAATCACAAATATATGCAACAATAACCTTCACTTATTAAAACAATAAGAATATATTAAACCATAACCTTCAACAATTGAAGAATATTGAAGAATAATGACACCAATAGGCAATATTACCAATATATTGAACAACCTTCTTATTACAACAATAAGAATATATTTAACCATAACCTTCAACAATAGAAGAATATTAAAATAATCATCTTCACCTTCTACAATAATAATTTAAGAATATTTAAACAGTAACCCTCAGTTCTAACAAAAAGTAAAGATCAATATTAAAGAACAGTTCATGAATTAAGGAAAACCAATCAATACAAATCCAGGATTATCGAAACACTATTATACAATAAAGGAAGATCTTAAGCATGATTTAAATAATCTGTTAATGACCAACTACACGAAGTAACAAGCATAACAATTCACCACTAAAGGACAAATCTTTAATATAAGCTTTGAAGATATCTTAACTGATCAAGCCGCAAGTTAGGTTAGGTTACCCACAACCCTAAAATATGCTAACCATACACCTGAACAACAAAAATACACTTTAGTGCAACCTTTCATGTATACGTACACACTTCTTTGACCTCCATGGACACTTCTTCGACCTCACAAAACCAGTGTCAATCTGTAAAGAGGCAATTCCTTTAACAATACACCTAATGTTATAAGGCCACAGTGACCATCCATCTTCTAGGAAGCAAATGTTTTTATGTTGACCAGGCTGACACGAGTCTTTTTATAGTTTATCTGTTTTTGACGTTGTTAATAGTTTATATAGGACATATGTTTTGACGCTGTCACTGTTTCTAGAATGATTTATTGTTAGTTTATTCTCATAATTTATTTTTTTCCTTATTTCCTTTCCTCACTGGGCTATTTTTCCCTATTGGAGCCCTTGAGCTTATAGCATCTTGCTTTTCCATCGAGGGTTGTAGCTTGGCTAATAATAATAATAATAATAATAATAATAATAATAATAATAATAATAATAACCGAGAATTCTAGAAAAATTCTCCAGTCTCACCTCTGCTCCAAAATTTCAATTAAACTAAAACAATAAGTTGAACAAAAAGTTGGACAAAAAGTTACCGTAACAGGCTACTCTTTGCAATGTTACATAAAATTGCTATTCCATAACTAGAAAAGATTAAAATTTGTTTACTCAACAGTTTTCTCAACATCCCTACTAACAACCTGATTTTGTTGAAATAAAACTAAAATCACTTATCTAATTTTGTCCTATTATGTAAAAAAATAATTTTGTAAGGAAAATTCACTAAAGAAACGGCACTCAACTTGAAGTATCAATTATAAATTACCGTAAGACTTTCTTGTGCAGGTAAACCATTCGCAATCTTAATTGTACTAGAATCACAAGGGGAAGGTTCTCAGTTACACATAGAAAGGTAAACAGTGCAGTATCAACTTTCCTGCTATCTAGAAATGTTTCAGATGTGAAATTCCTTTCTCATCTAAAGTTTAGGTTAAGCGAGTAGTTCACAACACCCCCTAAATATTTTTGTTGGACTATTTCCCCTCTTTAAAGCTGCAGGTATTTACATCTTTTATTGAACATCTTTAGTCATTTTTGTGATGTTAGTGTTCAATGGAAGTCTCATGCTAAATTCATACCGCATTACCTCGCTTTTCTACCTCCTTATTGAGAAAGTTTAATTATTCCCAAGGGCCCTACAGGTTTGGTATAGTGCAATACGACGGAGATAAACGCTTCAGGGGCATCCCCACAACTATTTTGGCCAAGCTCAACGAGGGACAAGAAACTTATTATGAAATACACATTTAGTCTTACATATTATATTCACATAAATATTTTATTTTGCATATACTGTATTTACATAAACATTTTATTTTACATATACTGTATTTACAATTTAAATTTACTATTTATCTAAATTCAAAAAATATATCGCCTCGTGAATATTTTTAATATACAAGAAACATAGCATACGTGAAAAGTCACCCGTGTTTATACAATTCTACCCATACACAATATAAGGAATGTTTTAGAGAGGTTTGGAAAGACATAAGGAAAGCTTTACATCAGCCAGGAATTAAGTACAAACACAGGTGAGTTAATATGAGAGACCAGTTTCGAAAAGCTATAGAGAGCAGACAAGTAAATATTGGGGAAGCAGCAAACAAGAAAAAAAAATGAAATAGGACGAAATGGAGTTTCTAAACTTGATCGTGAGAAATTATCTGTACCTAATATTTCCTGTGATCCTGGAGGGTTGGTTGACTTCAATTTGCAAGAAGTTGATTAGACTATAGACTTGGATGTCATTTCTAGTCAAGCTTCTAGTTCCAAGGAGGTCTTAGAAGGTTCAGAAATGGATATGCAATCTCAGCAAAAGCAAACAAATGAAAAACTATCTTCCCTTTAAGATATTTGTGAACGAAGTAACTGTGCTAAAATCAGCAACTCGCATAGATGCTTTTCTGTATGGGATAGCAGAAACAGTTATTTCCCCCAACACGCTGCTAAATCTAAAATTTTCAAGGTAGTTACAGAAACTGAAGTTTCAGGCCTCTGTATCCCATACAGATGCAGAAAAAAAGGCATTGCCTGATTCGCCATTAACATATGTATGTTTTGACAAGCAAATAAACTATCCATTAACATGATCAACTCAAATGACAGGTTCTATCAAGATAAAATAGCCCAAGCAAAATTCGATACAAGCATTTGCAAATCTAACTTGCGCTGTCATTCATTTAAATGTGGCCAGAAAAATTCTCAGCACTGAAGCAGTGTATTTAGATTTTGGATGTCTTTAGTAGATTTTTAATGGCTTGTGTAGATTACTAAGAGGATAGGCAAGACACATGCAATGTACTTACTTTCAAGTCTTAGATTAGCAATCTGCAACAAAATCTGTTAATGGGGTGAATAGCGTGGTTATAAGTCAGTTTGTCTCACTGGCTTGACTTTTAGAGCTGTAAGCTTCAAAATTCCTTTGTTCTTTTGTAATATACAGAATAGGGTCAACCATGAAAATCAAAACTACACTGAAACTGTTTAAATGCAACGCCAACATGACACTGGTTCACTTGGTAGCAAAACGAAGAGTTCTGTGTCTCAGTGACGTGCACGTCCATGGGAAATATTTTGTCTTAACACAAAGTTTTAGAGTTGCTGCCCAGAGAGCTCCAAGCCAACTGATTTTCGGCAGAGTCCTGTACGGAACGTGACTACTATTAACTGATCGCCATGACGTTGAGGTCTGCCAGAGACCTGGTGATATTCTGGGGTAGACGAGGCAAGCCCCTTCAGTCTCCGAGCTGGCAAGATCCACCAGGTTGAGCGTCCCTTCCCAAGAACCTCCCATCTCAGTTCTTCCCCAAAGTTGGTAGACCGACCTGGAGGATCTCATTTATGTTGCTGGCTGCAGTGAACTTTTCCTTCGTCTTCAACAGACCCTCTTGAGATTAGAGACTAATTTTGTTCTTGTCCTGAAATTTTATGTATTTCAAATTCTTGGCCATTTTGGGTTACACCAAGAGATTCTGATTGTTTCATTGCACATCTTTCGAAAGTTGGCCTGCACTTTGTACATATCTTTAAATTTCAGTTCTTCCAAGGTCCTGAAGATTTACTCAACTGTTCTGTTCGCAGGATCATTCCTTTGTTGCTCGTCTTCGTGGAAGTACACTTTTTTTGGCAGATTGTTCAAAAACTGTCATAAGAGGCCAGGCAGAACGTGTGTTCACATCTGTAAACCAAAGTATTAAAATTCATTAAAATTAAAGTTAAAATTAGCAAACAAATTTACTGAAATTACGAACACTTCATCGATCATGTTAAAAGTTTTGTATCAAACAGTCAATGTATAGACCGACTTAAAAAGTTATCAAAGTACTATGATTTAATATAACTTGCCTCTTCAGTGCTTTTTTTTCTGTCTTACAGGCAATCATTGAATGGTGTCAATTCTACACTGATACATAGGTTTAGAGAATCAATCTCTTATATAGTGCTACGCTTATTAAAAGATTTCTTTTTATTAGGTATTAAATGTAGAAACATTGAATTCACATGCAAAAATTAACAATACTTACCTGGATAATTTAGCTAGCCCTAAATCCTAATAACCACCTAATTTTTTAGCACAGGCAGCCCTGATACCTCTTATGTTGTCCTATTTTTGGTAATGACAGCTGGAACGAGAGCTCACGCAATCCTATTGCCAGTTGTGTAATACCATTAGTGGTGAAGGCTGGGTGGGACTAGGTAAATTATCATGATGAGAATTTCCTGTCGGCAAGGATTCGAACCTTTGCTCTGTTGAAATCAAAGTAACAGCTGACTATCATACCCATTCGGCTATAGAGATATTATTATTATTATTATTATTATTATTATTATTATTATTATTATTATTATTATTATTATTATTATTACAAGCTAAGCTACAACCCTAGTTGAAAAAGCAGGATGGTATAAGCCCCAAAGGCTCCAACAGGGGAAAAATAGACCAGTGAGGAAATGAAATAAGGAAATAAATAAACGATCTGAGAAATAATGAACAATTAAAATGAAATAGAGTAACATCATCAAAACAGATATTTTATAAACTCTAAAAAGGCTATAAAGAGATGGTTCCTATTATGCCATACATTTTCCTGTTAAAGTCAAGTTTTGTGCTCAAAATCGATATCAATCAATCTCCACCATTAAAGGCGACTTGTACATTTCTAACTTGATATGTGTGAAATGCAGATTTTTGCCAGTCTCTGTTACTTAGTTTATTTAAAAAATAATGGAGAAGACTTTCTAGAATAGCTTTAATTCAAATGCCAAATATATTACCAATTGATTATTTTCCATATTTTAATAGTGTTACTGTTCTTAAAATATTTAATTTTGGTTGTTCATTATTTCTTTTGTAGTTTATATATTTCCTTATTTAATTTCCTCTTTGGGCTATTTTTCCTTGTTGGAGTTCTTGGGCTTATAGCATCTTGCTTTTCCAACAAGGGTTGTAGCTTAGCTTATAATAATAATAATAATAATAATAATAATAATAATAATAATAATAATAATAATCTGTTTCTTGCATAAGCAATTAATATTATTACTAGCTAAGCTACAATCCTAGTTGAAAAAGTAGGATGTTATATGGTCAAGGGCTCCAACAGGGAAAAACAGTCCAGCGAGGAAAGGAAATAAGGAAATGAATGAACTAAATGAGAAGCTATGAGGAAAGGAAATAAGGAAATAAATAAACTATATGAGAAGTTATGAACGGTTAAAATGAAACATTTTAAGAACAGCAACAACATTAAGGCGGATATTCTTGCTCAGCAACGACCAATCTTAGAATTCATATTTGTGGGAACGAGGACATTAAGAAAAGGCATCACATAACGAGCTGTGCCTTGGCAGAGCAATAACCGGTGCGTCCTTTGAAGTGACTTTGCTGATGTCACAATTGAAGCCCTTAGGAATGATTTGATAGTGTTACTTCGGCGGAGTTATGCCGTCGAACCCTTCATCAGCGATCGTAAGCCTCTGAGGATGGCACCTGATACCTTGGGATACACACACACTTCTCCTTAGGCAGGACTCGTCTCATCCTGTGAGTGAATATTTGGATTTATCACAATTGCAACTTCTCCATTTTCGTAATTAGATGTTTCCTCGCTTTTCAGTTAATTTCCTCATTCTGTGTTGATTTCCGGTGGTATCGTTCTGTTTTATTTGGTTATATATATATATATATATATATATATATATATATATATATATATATATATATATATATATATATATAAATATATATATATATATATATATATATATATATATATATATATATATATATATATATATATATATATATATATATATAACTCCGCCGAAGTAACACTATCAATTCATTCCTAAGGGCTTCAATTGTGACATCAGCAAAGTCACTTCAAAGGACGCACCGGTTATTGCTCTGCCAAGGCACAGCTCGTTATGTGATGCCTTCTCCTAATGTCCTCGTTCTCACAAATATGAATTCTAAGATCGGTCGTTGCTGAGTAAGGATATCCGCCTTAATGTTGTTCCCATTCTTAAAATATTTTATTTTAATTGTCCCTAACTTCTCATTTCCTTTATTTATTTCCTTGTTTCTTTTCCTCACTGGGCTATTTTCCCATGTTGAAGCCCCTGGTCTTATAGTATCCTGCTTTTTCAACTGGGATGGTAGCTTAGCTAGTAATGATAATAATTGGTCGTGAAAGAAACAAATTATTATTATTATTATTATTATTATTATTATTATTATTATTATTATTATTATTACAATCCAAGCTTCAACCCCAGTAGGAAAAGCAGGATGCTATAAACCCAAGGGGTCCAACAAGGAAAAATAGGCCAGTGAGGAAATGGAATAAAGAAATAAATAATCTACAAGAGAAGTAATGAGCAATCAAAATGAAATATTTCAAGAACAGTAACAAAATTAAAATAGGGAAAACAACTAACAGATATGTATTTGGCATTTTAAGTAATGCTATTGTAGAAAATCGTCTCCATGATTTTTGGACGCCGATGAGACGTTGTATATTCATAATATTTATATATATATATATATATATATATATATATATATATATATATATATATATATATATATATATATATATATATATTATATATATGTATTATAAACATATATATATATATATATATATATATATATATATATATATATATATATATATATATATATATATATATATATATATATATATACACACACACACAAGAAACCTTTTGGGGGCATCTACGCTTCAAGATAAGACGAAATGTTTGCGAAACTGGTCATAACATTTTGTGAAGCATCGTGAAAAATATTCAAGTATTTCAAAATTAATCTTGAAATTGTCCATTTCAAAGAATTTTACAGCTTAAATTAATAAATACTCGTTAATTAATTTTGGAGTTTTAATACATTTTTATCTAAAATTTTCACGTTCATCAATTTGATTTCCTGATATTTTAGCTGTTGGTAAAGTCTATTCAAGATGAATCGAGATATTAACTGTCTCGGTGACTACCAGTGATAATTTTCCATTTGATTTGTTTTATAAAAGTCGGGCCACTTGGCAAGGTGCTCGGGCCAAGGAGGTCATTCAGCATTAAAGCAGATGGACATGCACAAATACACACACATGTATGTATATATATATATATATATATATATATATATATATATATATATATATATATATATATATATATATATATATATATATATATCACATCATCATCATCCACTGTAACTAATCCACTGCAGATCAAAGGCCTCAGACATGTCCTTCTATTTGCGTCTGTTTATGGTCTTTCTATGTTGGTCTATACCCGCAAATTATCTTAGTTCGTCAATACAATGTCTTCTCTTCCTTCCCCTGCTTCTTTTGTTATCTCTAGGGACCAAGTCTGTTCATCTCAATGTCCATTCTCATTATATGTCCAGCCCATGTCCATTTCTTTTTGTTACATGTTGTTAGAATATCTTTTACTTTAGCTTGCCTTCGTATGATCGTACTCAAGTTACTCCTTTTCTGTCTCTTAGTGTTATTCCCATCACTATTCTTTCCTAACTCTTCGAGTTGCAACTAGCTCCTGTTCTAAGGCTTTAATAAGTCTCCAAGCATTGTGGAACAGCACATTGTGTATTTCAGTCGCAATAGAATTCGTAGGTACAGTTGATTTCCTTAATTCTGGTACACTTCACGTGAAGGAGACGTTAGTGTACCGGCATTAATGAAGCCAATGTACAACAATAAAATCCTGACTAAACATTATTTCCGAGAGGATAAGTTTGTTTCCCTTTGAGAGGCACCACTTTATCGAGTGTTATGATTACTTGAAAGGATTGTAACCTCCCAAGTCCTTTTACTTCGCTAGATAATCACTTTACATCAAAGATTGCTTAAAACAATACACGGAGTTTTGGGAGAGGGGTAACGTTTGCATAGCAGCAGTCAACCAATCGTTAGACTTTGTTTGATTTATAAATACTTTTACTATAAATGAAATAGGATTTAAGAATTTTACCTAAAAAGTATTCACGAGTCGATATATTCTTTATCTAAAAACATATTCAAATAAATAATAAAAATTGCAATTGTAAATACAGTATACCTATGTAAGAAAAATATTCATGTAAATATACTATGATGTATATGTTATAAATTTTAATTGTAAATGTGTATTTCCTTATCGTAGATAAGATAAAAAGATACGTTCTAAGATTTCCCTCTCTTTCCTCCAACGACTTATCTCAAGGGCCCATTTAAGAGTAATCGAGTTGGGTACCCGGGACAAGTGTTTACGTCAAAAACAATGACACTGGACCGAAAAAAAAGTTGAATTGATCGACAGATTTCAAGCCTCAACAAACATAGAAGAAGTGAGTAAGTTGTTTTACCTGATTAAATATTCCTTTTTTTTCCTTCAGGGTTAAGATGACAGACGATTATTATTATTATTATTATTATTATTATTATTATTATTATTATTATTATTATTACTAGCTAAGCTACAACCCTAGTTGGAAAAGCAGAATGCTATAAACGCAAGGGCTCTAAGAGGGAAAAATAGCCCAGTGAGGAAAGGAAATGAGGGAATAAATAAACGATATAAGAAATAATGAAAAATTAAAATAGGATATTTTAAAAACATTAACAACATTAATACAGATATTTGATAAATAAACTATGAAAGGACTTATGTAAGCCTGTTCAATATAAAGCTATTTGCAGCGAGTTTGAACTTTTAAAATAAAGATTCCAAGAATATTGCTCCTGACATATTTCCTAAAAAAAAAAAATTTGTTATTGAAATAAATGAGAACTACAGTATTCTGCCAATATTTTGGTGCCAGTTCTCATAGTTGAAAACTGAACACTGTAAGTTTTTACCTTCGTGGGAGAAAACTGGTGTCCTATTCGGAGATTTCTGTACCAGTATGAACTTTATCCTGTATTGATTTAACCATCTCATATTATCATCGTCATCACCAGCCGTTACTAGTCTATTTCAGAACAAAGGCCTCAGACATGTCCGCAGGAAACAGGAAAGTGAAAGACCAGGGACCAAGTGCTTTCGTGTATTACTGATTAAGGAAATGTGTATTTTATATAATTTTATGAATATATATATATATATATATATATATATATATATATATATATATATATATATATATATATATCATCCTCATTATCATCATCAGCCATCACTAGTCCACTGCAGAACAAAGGCCTCAGACATGCCCTCCAACTTGAATCTACTTATGTCCTTTCAGTGCCATTAACAACATTAATACAGATATTTGATAAATAAACTATGAAAGGACTTATGTAAGCCTGTTCAATATAAAGCTATTTGCAGCGAGTTTGAACTTTTAAAATAAAGATTCCAAGAATATTGCTCCTGACATATTTCCTAAAAAAAAAAAATTTGTTATTGAAATAAATGAGAACTACAGTATTCTGCCAATATTTTGGTGCCAGTTCTCATAGTTGAAAACTGAACACTGTAAGTTTTTACCTTCGTGGGAGAAAACTGGTGTCCTATTCGGAGATTTCTGTACCAGTATGAACTTTATCCTGTATTGATTTAACCATCTCATATTATCATCGTCATCACCAGCCGTTACTAGTCTATTTCAGAACAAAGGCCTCAGACATGTCCGCAGGAAACAGGAAAGTGAAAGACCAGGGACCAAGTGCTTTCGTGTATTACTGATTAAGGAAATGTGTATTTTATATAATTTTATGAATATATATATATATATATATATATATATATATATATATATATATATATATATATATATATATATATATATATATATCATCCTCATTATCATCATCAGCCATCACTAGTCCACTGCAGAACAAAGGCCTCAGACATGCCCTCCAACTTGAATCTACTTATGTCCTTTCAGTGCCAGTCCACACCAGCAAATTTTCTTAGTTCGTCGACCCATCGTCTTCTCTTCCTTACTCTGCTTTTTTCTGTCTCTTAGTGTTATTTTATGTCCTCGTATCCAAGTTGTTCTTTATCTGTCTCTTAGTGTTATTTTTTGTTCTCTTATCCAAGTTGCTCTTTTTCTGTCTCTTAGTGTTATTTTTGTTCTCGTATCCAAGTTGCTCTTTTTCTGTCTCTTAGTGTTATTTTTTGTTCTCGTATCCAAGTTGCTCTTTTTCTGTCTCTTAGTGTTATTTTTTGTTCTCGTATCCAAGTTGCTCTTTTTCTGTCTCTTAGTGTTATTTTTTGTTCTCGTATCCAAGTTGCTCTTTTTCTGTCTCTTAGTGTTATTTTTTGTTCTCGTATCCAAGTTGCTCTTTTTCTGTCTCTTTGTGTTATTTTTTGTTCTCGTATCCAAGTTGCTCTTTTTCTGTCTCTTAGTGTTATTTTTTGTTCTCGTATCCAAGTTGCTCTTTTTCTGTCTCTTAGTGTTATTTTTTGTTCTCGTATCCAAGTTGCTCTTTTTCTGTCTCTTAGTGTTATTTTTTGTTCTCGTATCCAAGTTGCTCTTTTTCTGTCTCTTTGTGTTATTTTTTGTTCTCGTATCCAAGTTGCTCTTTTTCTGTCTCTTAGTGTTATTTTTTGTTCTCGTATCCAAGTTGCTCTTTTTCTGTCTCTTAGTGTTATTTTTTGTTCTCGTATCCAAGTTGCTCTTTTTCTGTCTCTTAGTGTTATTTTTTGTTCTCGTATCCAAGTTGCTCTTTTTCTGTCTCTTAGTGTTATTTTTTGTTCTCGTATCCAAGTTGCTCTTTTTCTGTCTCTTAGTGTTATTTTTTGTTCTCGTATCCAAGTTGTTCTTTTTCTGTCTCTTAGTGTTATTTTTTGTTCTCTTATCCAAGTTGCTCTTTTTCTGTCTCTTAGTGTTTTTCTTTGTTCTCTTATCCAAGTTGCTGTTTTTCTGTCTCTTAGTGTTATCCCCATCATTATTCTTTCCACAGCTCTTTGAGTTGCAACTAGCTTATGTTCGAAGAAGAAGAAGAAGAAGAAAGTTCTCAAAGTTTTCTGGCCGGAGGCATTTATGAAACTTCTGATGACATTCCCGGTGATTTACAAGCCTGTTTCAAACTGCCCGCCACCACGCACTCTAAGGAAACCATTAAAACGATTTCAAGGACAAAAGAACCTGAGCAATTAATTAAGATGTTTGCTATTGACTAACCGAGCACGAAGGGAGACAAATGGACGTTTCGGGAAAAGAAAGATTAATGAGAGAGAAAGGTTTGGAATGGGAATTTGCTGCTTCACAGTTACTTACTGGAATTTATTATGTGCTCAGATTTTCGGTCCATAGTTCCCATACATTTTTTTATGTAATTTCATATTTGTATTTTCATATTGCCATTTGTTTTCCTTAAACTCGTTCATAAATGTAATAGATGCCATTTGAATTGAATGCAATTGCTAAAAAACAGAAATGTCCATCCAAATTAATTTTCAGGTAAGTATTGATTTCTTAAAATGAATATGATGTTCATAAGGCACTTGAAGAAGTTTTTCTCTGATTTGAATGAATGCGAATATGAATAAATTCTATGGAATTTTAAACACATCTTGAATTTAACTACATATAAAATTACCATTGGTAGAATTATAATTTCTCCGGATTATTGATACAAAAACAGGATTGAGAAGCCTTCAGACTGCCCTACTGATGCAAAGGTACGATGAGTGGTGGCCTATCGGTTACGTCCTTGCCTGATGATCGACAGACTGGGGTTCGAGTCCCGCTCAACCTCGTTAGTTTCTTTGAACATTGCAACCTCACCCTCCTTGTGAGCTAAGGATGGGGGCTTGGAGGAGCCTACAGGTCTATCTGCTGAGTCATCAGCTGCCCTTGCTAAGTCCTCCTAGGTCTTAGCTTGGGTGGCGAGGGGGCTTGAGCACGGATCATACGTATATATGGTCAGTCTCTAGGTATTGTTCTGCTTGATAGGGCAATATCACTGCCCCTTGCCTCTGTCATTCATTGGCGGCCTTTAAGCCTTTACAACTGCCAGAGTGTGAAGTAAATAGAGATGTATATCTGCATTGACTGTTGGCCTTATGCCGATACGGCTTCTTTCTGACTATAGGCCTATATGACTTATTGAAGATGATCCTTGGGGATATGAGTCATTATTTATGGTTGGAATCATTATTATTATTATTATTATTATTATTATTATTATTATTATTATTATTATTATTATTATTATTACTTGCTAAGCTACAACCCTAGTTGGAAAAGCAGGATGCTATAAGCCCAGGGGCCCCTAAAAGGGAAAATAGCCCAGTGAGGAAAGGAAACAAGAAAAAATACAATACTTCAAGAAAAGTACCAAACATTAAAATAAATACTTCCTAAATAAACTATAAAAACTTTAACAAAATAAGAGGGAGAAAAATTAAATAAAATAGTGTACCCGAGTGTACCCTCAAGCAAGAGAACTCTTTTTTTTTGACGTTTATATAGTTTATAAATGAAAGATTTACATTACTGTTGTTACTGTTCTTAAAATATTTAATTTGGTTATTACTTTTCTTGTAGTTTATTTATTTCCTTATTTCCTTTTCTCACTGGGATATTTTCCTTGCTGGAGCTCTTGAGCTTATAGAATTCTACTTTTCCCACTAGGGTTATAGCTTAGAAAGTAATAATAATAATAATAATAATAATAATAATAATAATAATAATAATAATAATAATAATAATAATAACTGAAAAATGTAAGTTCTAAAATCACTTCCAGCCTAAGTGATAATCTAAGGAAAAGGGATATATTGCTGGATTTTATTGCCTCCCAAATCTCAACCCTCCGAATTTATTTCGTGAAAACTTCACCCTCAAACCGACATTACGAAATTAACTTCTTAGTTAACGCTGTGGCATCTGCAGTGGCCGTAAAAGAAATTTATCTTGAGGTGTTTCACTTCTATAATCTTTAGTTCAATTTTCCACTAGAAGTATCCCGCAGAATAGCCATCTCCCTGACCGAAAATGGCAGTGAAGTGAACGAAGAGCAAAGATTTAGAAGAAAGTTCGCAATCCCGAAAGAGCGGAGGATTTAATGTCTCCAAGGCCAAAGATTTGGCCAATTAAGGGCCGAAAGAGGAACCGTGTCCACTCTAATCCAATTTATTTTCTTTCATCGCCACTATAGGATAGGGTAGTGGTGGCCGATGCGGTAACGTCCCTGACTGGTGAACGCCAGACTGGGGTTTGAGTCCCGTTCAAACTCGTTAGTTTCTGTGGTTGCTGCAAACTCACCATCTTTGTGAGCTAAGGATGGGGAGTTTGGGGGAGCCTATAGGTCTATCTGCTGAGTCATCAGCAGCCATTTCCTGGCCCTCCTTGGTCCTAGCTTGGATGGAGAGGGGGCTGGGGCGCTGGTCATATGTATGTATGGTCAATTTCTAGGGTATTATCCTACTTGATAGGACAATGTCACTGTCCCTTGTCCCTGCCATTCATGAGCGGCCTTTAAACTAGAAAGAAGAAAGGCAAGTTCTCAGTAAATAAAACCGATACAAAGAAATTGACTTGAGAAGAGAAGTAAGTTGAATTATACTAAAGAAGAAAACGAATCTTATGATGAAACAGAAAGAACAATTTCTTTCTAGAAAATATGACAAATGAAGTATAAAACATAAAATATACAAATGAAAAAATATAAAAATATAAAATACAAAAATATAAAATTTAAAATATGAAAATATAAAAATTATAAAATATAGAAA
>NC_090729.1:106747152-106749652 GCF_036898095.1 Palaemon carinicauda
TACGCTGTGTTATATCTTTTATGTACACTATTTGTGAACAATATCATATATTATAGTTTACATTTACTGTAGGCTACGGGTATTGTTTTGTCCGAGGATTTAAATACAGCCTTGCTTTTTAGATATTCTGGATATCAAAAAAAAGAAAAAAAAAAAAAAAAAAAAAAAAAAAAAAAAACCGACAAGCTTAGCGTTCACCTGAAAAATGTTCGCCTCTCCGAGGGCCTGTGCCAAAAACTGTTTCCGAAAAAAAGGAATAGAAAAGCACACGTTCTCTCGCGTCCCAGAAGTATCGGTTGAAATTTTTCAGCAAATGCTAGACTCGTGTATTTCTTATTCCTTTCCTTGGCAATTTACCTACAAGGTTAGCAAGAACCCTCCCAGGATCCCCAAGTCCCCATACGGAGGAACAACTCGGTGTTATCAATTTACTTTCCTTCATTTTACGAGACTTCTCTTAAGGCTGGTTTACACGGTCGAGCGGTTCGACAGATAAGTGTTTGAAGGGATTTTCGAACGTGTAAACGCGGTATTTGGTTGTCGAATAAGTTCGTCAAACGGTTCATCGAACGCGGTTCGACATATAAGTGTTTGAAGGGATTTTCGAACGTGGGAACGGGGTATATGGTTGTCGAACACGTTCGTCAAACGGTTCGACAGATAAGTGTTTGAAGTGATGTTCGAACGTGTGAACGGGGTATTTGGTTGTCGAACACGTTCGTCGAACGGTTCGAAGAAAGTCTGTTCTCGCCTGACTTCTACGGGCGGGGCTTCATTGTCCACAAACTTTATGAATTTGTGGCTGACTCCACCTCTTCGAACAGTTTGACAAGCAGGTTCGACAACCGGATTCGACGAACTGTTAGACCGTGTAAACCCAGCTTAAAACAGGTTGGTAGAGAAAGTGAAACAGGTGTCAGTGATATTGTTTACGTGTCAACGAAATTGAAGCATTCATCCTTACTCAATGATTCTGAATATTTTGCTTTTCCAAAATCAAACCATTGTTCTCTAGTCTTGGGTAGTACCATAGCCTCTGTACCATGGTCTTCCACTGTCTTTGGGTAGAGTTCTCTTGCTTGAGGGTACACTTGGGCACACTATTCTATCTTATTTCTCTTCCTTTTGTTTTTTTTTAAGTTTTTATAGTTTATATATGAAAATTCTATTTCAATGTTGTCACAGTTTTTAAAATATTTCATATTAATTGTTCACTGCTTTTCTTATAGTTTATTTATTTCCTTATTTCCTTTCCTTGCTGGGCTATTTTTCCCCTTTGGATCCCTTGGAGTTGTGGCATCCTGCTTTTTCAATTAAGGTTGTAGTTTAGATAGTAATAATAATAATAATAATAATAATAATAATAATAATAATAATAACACCAATAGAAAAAAAAATAATAATAACAATAACAATACTAATAGTACTTGTGTATGGTTGGAATATATATATATATATATATATATATATATATATATATATATATATATATATATATATATATATATATATATATATATATACAAGAAATTTAGCAAAGAAACTAAACTTTGATGTGTACCTTGAGAAGACAAAAACAAAGAACTTTGATGAAACATAACAATCATCCATAAATTTTCATGACCTTTCCATGGCTGTCTCAGCAATTATATTGATATGATATATGTGTTTGTATCTCCAAGTGATAATATAGCTATGTTCAACAAAGCGCCATGAGGTCACAAGAATAATAACATCATTGGCTTGGCTACGTTCCAGATTACTCTTAAATCGATATCCTGGAGGCCATCCTGATTATGAAAGAAAGTTCATCAAGCCACCATCAGGTCACAAGAACAATAACAGCATTGGCCTGGCTACGCCCAAGACGACTCCCACATCCGTATCCTGGAAGTCATCCTGATCATGAAAGAAAATCCAAGCCTTAATGATATTCAGATGTTTCTCCTAAGTTCCAGCAAACAGAAGAATAAGTCACAAGAACGGCATTAAACCCCGTCACCCAAGAAGACTAGTTTGTGGTGGCCGATGTGGTAACGTCCCTGACTGGTGAACGAGACTAGGGTTCGAGTCCCACTCAAACTCGTTAGTTTCTTTGATCGCTGCAACCTCACCATTCTTGTGAGCTAGGGATGCGGGGTTTGGGCTTTCTGCTAAGTCATCACCAGCCATTGCCTGGCCCTCATTGGTCCTAGCTCGGGTGGAGAGGGGGCTTTGGCTTTTATCATATGTATATATGGTCAGTCTCTGAGGCATTCTCCGGCTTGATAGGGCAATATCTTTGTCCCTTGCCTCTGCCATTCATGAGCGGTCTTTATACCCCAGCTGCTGCACCAACAACCAGGAGAGGCAAACATCTTATAGGAGGAATATTACTCCTCCAAGGCAAATACCTCTCCCAGAGTCTCCCTCTGCCTAGATACTTCTCTCAGCTCAACGAGATAGCAGTAAGCTTACTTGACTCAGAGCGCGCCTCGGTCAATCAATGTGAAGATCCCAG
>NC_090729.1:106754652-106779652 GCF_036898095.1 Palaemon carinicauda
TAATACTTCTCCATTCATCATCTCCTACTTCGCGCTTTATAGTCCTAAGCCATGTAGGCCTGGGTCTTCCAATTCTTCTAGTGCCTTGTGGAGCCCCGTTAAACGTTTGGTGAACTAATTTCTTTTTGGGAGTGCGATACAATGAAACTACAATTGCATGGGACTTTTCCAGATTTATAAGACAAGTCATCTGAAAGCTAAGAGCTCCTTATTTTGCAATTTTTCTCAAAGGACTTCCACCCTTTATTTTCATGAAATAATAGTGCTAATTGCATTGTATCAACGTTGGTGGCCCATAACTTCTCCAATATTTGGTAATAACAGGAGGACCTTTAGTTTCCAAAGGTATTTTAAATCACTGACGAAACAGATCTTCAGAGATTTCCCAAATTCTCAACTTATTGATGAAAAATTAGGACAATTGCCAGGAGGACAATAGCCAACCGGACAATTGCCATTCGGATAATTGCCAGTTTCAGTGCCATGCGGATAATTGCCAGTGGGACAATTACCAGCCGGACAATTTCCATGCTTAACAATTATTTTCGGTCCTAGGTAATTTCCTTGGTTAGAAATTTTTGTAAATAATTCTTTCTGTCTTATTTACTTCCAAACTTCAGAAAATTTTGAAAATATTTCTACTTCCAAACTTCAGTAGTGAACATTTTTATTTGTATACTTCTGGTCTTTTAAATGATTTTTACCATCAAAAGTGAGCGTGGCAAATATATTCTCGTGATGCTCTACAGTATATGTACCATAAAAATGGATCTAATAGCGATAAGTCCGTAATCTACGGGGAATGTGCAAAAAGAAAACAAAACTCGTGTAAAGCTAGAGTGCACACAAAATCAAAATCAGAAAACTACGAGTTGATAAAAACTACCGACGAACATAATCATGAAGCATCTAAAAGTACTGTTAGTGCTAAGAGTACTGTTGCAAAGTTAAAAGATGATGTTGCATCGAATAATTCCACCATAAGATCATTAGTTGCAAGCTGCTTTTCGACATTGGATACCTGCTCACGGGCTGAAGTGCAAAATATCCAGCATTTAAGTAGAAACGTTCGTCGATGGAGGCAACAAACTATAAGTGCTCCAGCAATCCCTAGGGAAAGGATCGGTTTTTGCATTCCAACAAATTTTCAACATCTTTCATCTAGAGAAAACTTTTGCAGTATGATTCGGGAGCTGAAGACCATAATCATATTCTGATATTTGCTACTGAAGTTGGGTTGGATCATTTAAGGAGGTATAGAAACTGGGCAGCTTATTTTGAAGTTACTTACAAAGGAGTGATGCGAGGAAGAGACGGAAACGGTAGAAGAGCCAGTCCTTTATTTCTAATTTCGATTTGGAACATGCACCTAAGAACTCAAATGTGTATGCCACGAACGAACAGCAGTCTCGAAGGATTCCACAGTGCTTTATCAAATAATGTTGAACAACACCCTCATATTTGGAAACTTATGGGTCGTCTCATGAAAGAGGAAGTTTTGTCGCAAACTAAAGTGATTCAAATGGAAAGAGGAGATGAGAGACCTACAAATACAAAATATAAGAAGATCAACAAGCGTTTAGAGCAGATAGTCAGCCGCTATAATCCTGACGATAAAATCACCTTTCTTAGATCTATTGGTTATAATGTACATATTTTCTAAAGTATGATAAAAGTGTTATAGATGTGCTTTGTAAATAAATGTTTCTTAAATTATTTTCGATAAATTTGATTTACCTATTTTCAATATTAAACTTACCCGATAATCATGTAGCTGTCAACTCCGTTGCCCGACAGAATTCTATGGAGGGATACGCCAGCTATCACAATACTAGAAGGGGGTGTACTTACCAGCGCCACCTGTGGCCAGGTACTCAAGTACTTCTTGTTGACACCTCCTCAATTATTCCTCTGTCGTGCTTCCGGCAAGACGTTCTGGGATACGCTTATGGTCTTCGAGTATTTTCACGGCTAATTGGTGAAGTATTCTCTCAGATTAACGGCTGTCGCTTTACTGGAAACCTTCTTATATTAGCTAGATAGCTTTTATATAGTCCTGATTAACGGTTAACGAATTTTTGCTTGATTTTGGAACCCCCTTTGGCTAACTCTTTGGATTCAAGATGTCTGACATTTCGCAAGCCCCCTCCCATAGACGATGTAGGTCTTGCAATAGGCGTATTCCGAAGGCCTCGGTAGATCCTCACACCGCTTGTTCTGACTGTAGGGACAGGCCCTGTCAGTTAGAAAATCGATGTGAGGAATGCGCCGGACTTTCGGAATTGGAATTTGTCCGTCTTTTGAAATATTCAACTAAGTTAGAGAGAGGTAGAGTTAGGAGGAGTTCTTCTCACTCTTCGCTGTTTTCCTCACCTCATGATCCCCTACCTTTTCCTACCCCTGTAGTGGCTACCCCCGAACCTACTATTTGCCCTCCGCCTGATATGTCAGTTGTTTTGCGTGCTATTCAGGCCTTAGGCGATAAAGTAGAGTCAGTGGTAAGTGACCATAAGTCTCTGATGGCCGAAGTAAAGGAACTTAAGGTCAAGAGTGCAGTGGGTGGAATTAGTGCCAGTGCTGTGACGAGTGCTAGTGTCAGTGCAGTGCCAAGTGCTAGTGTCAGTGCCAGTGTGGTGCGTGAGGATATTTCTGTGCGAGCCAGTCGTCCTCCCAGTCCGGGACCTCTTGCAAGCTCCCAAGCCCAGGGGAGAAGCAATGTCGAAGGGCATAAGGGTTCGGCAGGCCTTGTTAGGCGCACAGAAGTATCCTCGGTGGTTGCGGGCGTGTCTTCCAAAGACCGTCACTCCCACCTGCAGACGATTGAGCCCGTCTTTATCTCGTCCGCTAATCAACTGTCTGGGAAGAAACGTTGGTCTCAGGTCTCGAGACCGCTTAAACGCAGAGTCCAGTCCGCGAGTGCTCAGCCAGGTTGCAGTCATTGGCTCAGCTCTGACTCGCCTCAGTCATCTGTCGACTGCACTCCGCCCAAGAGGAGTAAGGTTCTGCCACAACAGAGCTCGACTGTTAAGGCTTTTCCTCAGTCTGCTGTCGTTTCTGCCGATCCCAAGTGGACTCTTCTTCAGTCCATGCAAGCACAGCTTTCGGACTTGATGCGTGAGTGTCGGGCTGAGAGTGTTGCGCCTCCGCCTCCGCCTACACTCCCTCCGCCTGCTCTCGCTCCGCCTGCGTTCGCTCCGCCTACGCTCGCTCCGCCTACTCTTGCTCCGCCTGTTCGCAGTACCTCCTGCCAGGCGTACGATGTTGAGCCACATTCTGAGTTTGCTGTTCCCAGTGGTGTTCAGCCTACGCCTTCGTTAAGGCAACCTTTGCTTTGGGATCAGGAGGATTATACCTCTCTTCCTCCGCCTCCCCTTGCTGCTCCACCAGTGGTGCAACTCTCGGTTGAGGTACAACAACCTCTCCCGTCCATGAGTCAGTCTCCTCAGCTCTCGCTGCAGCGAGCTCAACCCTCCTCAAGGCAAGCACCACTACACCTTGGCCCTGCGCCTCAGGAGCCTCAGCTTGCGAGACAATTACCTTGTTCTGCGCAGCCTCAACCTCATCATGCTCCGCTCATACCACAGGAACAGGAACTTGCTACTCCCCTTCCGCCAACCGCTCAGCAAGCGCTTTCCTTAGGTTCAACCTCTCATGCTAGGAGTCAGCCTCCACCCATGCGCCTTCCTTCTGCTTCGTCTGTTATTCAGCCTTTGCAGTCTGAGCCTCAGGTTTTCCCTCAACAGTCACTTGAAGAGGAAACCACTATTATTGTTCCTTCTCGTTCTGACTCTGCAGTTCAGCATTCTTGTCCGATCTCTTCGCTACACTCTGGTGATGAGGCTTCGGATGATGAGGAGGCACACCTGGATCCCTCATCAGACGTGGATGAATCCAAGCTTTCTCCACAGTCTATTGATTTTCGCAAGGTCTTGGCTCTCCTTAGGGAGGTTTATCCAGACCACTTTGTCTCTGCTATTCCCCGCTCTCCGCCATCTGAGTTTTCGCTGGGCGTACAACAAGCTAAGTCCACCTATACTAAGCTAGTCCTAGCTAGATCCTCTAAGAGGGCTTTAAGGATCTTAGGGGAATGGCTGCAGTCTAAGCAACACCTTGGCAAGACTTCTTTCATGTTCCCTCCAACGAAGCTCACTTCGAAAGCGAGCGTTTGGTATGCCACAGGAGAAGCACCAGGCTTGGGAGTACCTGCCTCTGCCCAGGCTGACTTCTCAAGTCTGGTAGACTCGCCTCGGAGAACTGCAATGAGACGCTCGAAGGTTTGTTGGACCTTCTCAGACCTGGATCACTTACTGAAAGGAATGTTTAGAGCATTTGAAATGTTCAACTTTCTAGACTGGTGCCTGGGGGCCCTCAGCAAGAAGACCTCTCCTGCGGACAAAGATTCTGCCATGCTATTAATGTCCTGCATGGATAAGGCCATTAGGGATGGTTCGGGTGAGCTTGCGTCGATGTTTGTATCAGGGGTTTTGAAGAAAAGGGAACAACTGTGTACCTTCCTTTCCGCCAGCATTACACCTTGCCAACGGTCACAACTCCTTTTTGCTCCGCTCTCGAAGTTCCTCTTCCCCGAAGAGCTGGTTAAGGACTTGTCTGCTGCCCTGATACAAAAGGATACACACGATCTTGTAGCCTCATCGGCTCGTAAGTCTAAGGTTGCTACCTCAGTCCCCAAGACTTATCGCTCCCCAGTGGCTGATACCCCTGCTACGAGGTTCATACCGCCCTTTCGTGGTAGAGCCCCCAGCCGAGGAAGCTCCCGTCCAGACTCTCACAGGAGCAAGTCTAGGAAAGGATCCAGGACATCTAAAGGAAAAAACTGACTCTCCGCATCTCCAGACAGCAGTAGGAGCCAGACTCAAGATCTTCTGGCGAGCCTGGGAGAAGAGAGGTGCAGACGCCCAGTCTGTCAGTTGGCTGAGGAACGGTTACAGGATTCCATTCTGCCTCAAACCACCTCTGACCACATCGCCCATCAACCTCTCTCCCAACTACAAAGAAGAGGACAAGAGGCTAGCATTGCACCAGGAGGTGTCGCTACTTGTGCAGAAGAAGGCAGTGGTTATAGTCCGGGACCATCAATCCCCGGGCTTCTACAACCGTCTCTTTCTTGTGGCCAAGAAGACAGGAGGTTGGAGACCGGTGCTGGACGTCAGCGCTCTCAACGAGTATGTCACCAAGCAGACGTTCACGATGGAGACGACGAAGTCGGTCTTAGCAGCGGTCAGACAGGAGGACTGGATGGTCTCGTTGGACTTGAAAGATGCATACTTTCACGTTCCTATTCATCCAGACTCCCAACCTTTCCTAAGATTCGTTTTTGGAAAGGTTGTCTACCAATTCCAAGCCCTGTGTTTTGGCCTAAGCACAGCTCCTATGGTCTTTACTCATCTGATGAGGAATATAGCAAAATTCCTACACTTGTCGAACATCAGAGCCTCCCTCTACTTAGACGACTGGCTGTTGAGAGCCTCCACGAGTCGTCGTTGTCTGGAGAATCTCAATTGGACTTTAGACTTAATCAGAGACCTAGGTGTATTAGTCAACATAGAGAAGTCTCAACTCATTCCCTCCCAATCCATTGTGTACCTGGGAATGGAGATTCGGAGTCAGGATTTTCGGGCTTTTCCATCGGCCCCCAGGATAAGCCAGGCCCTAGAGTGCATCATGAGCATGCTGAAGAGGAGCAGTTGCTCAGTGAGACAGTGGATGAGTCTCACAGGGACCCTCTCATCACTGGCCCTGTTTGTCGAGCTAGGGAGACTCCACCTCCGCCCTCTTCAATTCCATCAGGCAGCTCATTGGGACAAGGGTTCGACTCTCGAAGCAGTCTCTATCCCTATCAACCAAGAAATGAAGACCACTCTCCTGTGGTGGAAGCACAACCTCCTTCTCAAGGAGGGTCTATCGTTGGCCATTCAGACCCCCAATCTTCATCTCTTCTCAGATGCATCGGACTCGGGCTGGGGTGCAACCTTGGACGGACGGGAATGCTCGGGAACGTGGAACGAGGAACAAGGATTACTCCACATCAACTGCAAGGAGCTGCTAGCAGTTCATCTAGCCCTGTTGAACTTCAAGTCCCTCCTGCTAGGCAAAGTGGTGGAGGTGAACTCAGACAATACCACAGCCTTGGCTTACATCTCCAAGCAAGGAGGGACCCATTCGAGGAGCCTATACGAGATCGCAAGGGACCTCCTCATTTGGTCAAGAGGTCTAAACCTCACTCTGGTCACGAGGTTCATTCAGGGCGATATGAACGTCTCAGCGGATCGCCTAAGCAGAAGGAATCAGGTCATTCCCACGGAATGGACCCTCCACAAGAGTGTGTGCAACAGACTTTGGACCTTGTGGGGTCAACCTACCATAGATCTGTTTGCCACCTCCATAACCAAGAGACTTCCGCTGTACTGTTCCCCTGTTCCAGACCCTGCAGCAGTTCATGTGGATGCTTTTCTACTGAACTGGTCCCATCTCGACCTGTACGCATTCCCACCGTTCAAGATAATAAACAAAGTTCTGCAGAAATTCGTCTCGCACGAAGGGACACGGCTGACGCTGGTTGCTCCCCTTTGGCCTGCAAGAGAATGGTTCACAGAGGTACTTCAATGGCTAGTCGACTTCCCCAGGACTCTACCTCTAAGAGTGGACCTTCTACGTCAACCTCACGTAGACAGGTTGCACCCAAACCTCCACGCTCTTCGGCTGACTGCCTTCAGACTGTCGAAAGATTCGCTAGAGCTAGAGGCTTTTCGAAGGAGGCAGCCAGTGCGATTGCCAGAGCAAGAAGGGTTTCCACTCGTAGAGTCTACCAGTCTAAGTGGGAGGTCTTCCGAAGCTGGTGTAGAGCCAATTCAATATCCTCTACCAATACCTCTGTGACCCAAATAGCTGACTTCCTTCTACATCTTAGGAATGAGAGATCCCTTTCAGCACCTACGATTAAAGGATATAGGAGTATGTTGGCTTCAGTTCTCCGCCACAGAGGTTTGGACCTGTCTTCCAACAAGGACCTTCAAGACATTCTTAAGTCTTTTGAGACGTCTAAAGAACGTCGTCTTTCCACTCCAGGCTGGAACCTAGACGTAGTCTTAAGGTTCCTTATGTCACCTAGGTTCGAACCTCTCCAGTCAGCTTCCTTCAAGGACCTTACCCTCAAGACTCTTTTTCTCGTCTGCCTTGCAACAGCTAAGAGAGTCAGTGAGGTTCATGCCTTCAGCAAGAACATTGGTTTCACAACCGAATCTGCAACATGTTCTTTTCAGCTTGGATTCCTAGCAAAGAACGAGCTTCCTTCACGTCCTTGGCCTAGATCGTTTGAAATACCTAGCCTCTCCAACATGGTAGGTAACGAACTAGAGAGAGTTCTTTGCCCTGTCAGAGCTCTCAAATATTATCTTAAGAGGTCTAAACCTATTCGAGGACAGTCAGAAGCTTTATGGTGTGCCATCAAGAAACCTTCGAGACCCATGTCCAAGAATGGGCTTTCGTATTATATAAGGCTTCTGATCAGAGAAGCACATTCTCACTTAAAGGAGGAAGACCTTGCATTGCTGAAGGTAAGGACTCACGAAGTAAGAGCCGTAGCTACTTCGATGGCCTTTAATAAAAACCGTTCTCTGCAGAGCATAATGGATGCAACCTATTGGAGGAGCAAGTCAGTGTTTGCATCATTTTATCTGAAAGATGTCCAGTCTCTTTACGAGAACTGCTACACCCTGGGACCATTCGTAGCAGCGAGTGCAGTAGTAGGTGAGGGCTCAGCCACTACATTCCCTTAATCCCATAACCTTTTTTAACCTTTCTCTTGAATACTTTTATTGTTGTTTTTATGGTTGTTACGGTAGGCTAAGAAGCCTTCCGCATCCTTTTGATTTGGCGGGTGGTCTATTCATTCTTGAGAAGCGCCTGGGTTAAAGGTTTGGTAGAGGTCCTTTAGTAGGGGTTGCAACCCCGTGTACTTTGGCACCTTTGGGTTGATTCAGCCTCCAAGAGGAACGCTGCGCTCAGTAAGGAAGACGAACTTTAAAAAAGAGGCAGAGTAACGGTTCTATTCGACTTCCTTACCAGGTACTTATTATTTCATTGTTATTTGAGATAACTGTTATATGAAATATGGGATACTTAGCTATCCTTTAATCTTGTACACTGGTTTTCACCCACTTCCCTGGGTGTGAATCAGCTACATGATTATCGGGTAAGTTTAATATTGAAAAATGTTATTTTTATTAGTAAAATAAATTTTTGAATATACTTACCCGATAATCATGATTTAATCGACCCTCCCTTCCTCCCCAGAGAGAACCAGTGGACCGAGGAATAATTGAGGAGGTGTCAACAAGAAGTACTTGAGTACCTGGCCACAGGTGGCGCTGGTAAGTACACCCCCTTCTAGTATTGTGATAGCTGGCGTATCCCTCCATAGAATTCTGTCGGGCAACGGAGTTGACAGCTACATGATTATCGGGTAAGTATATTCAAAAATTTATTTTACTAATAAAAATAACATTTTTTCCTCTATTTAATATGTTCTTGACAGAGTTTAAGCAAAGGCTATACATCGTATCAAACATAAAAAGAAAGCAATGGCCCATTAAATAAAGATAGAAAACCATTCAATAATAATATATCAATGGCAATTGTCCTGCTGGCAATTTTCCGGTTGGCAATCGTCCATACTGGCAATTGTCCGACTGGCAATTGTCCGACTGGCAATTGTCCGGCTGGCAATTGTCCGTTCACGCACTATATATATATATATATACAGTATATATATATATATATATATATATATATATATATATATATATATATATATATATATATATATATATATATATATATATATATATATATATATACACGCATATGTATACATACATATATATATATATATATATATATATATATATATATATATATATATATATATATATATATATAAGTATATATATGTATATATATGCATATATATATATACTGTATATATATATATATATATATATATATATATATATATATATATATATATATATATATATATATATATATATGTATATATATATATGCATATGAGCTTTCAAATTTTATGTAAGTATACTGAAAATGTGTTTTGTTTATATGAAATAATACTTATAATGGTGCTCTCATATAAAAAAAGACGAGTCCCCTTTGAGTAGTCGTGCTGAAGACAAAATTAGGGAAAAACAAAGAAGGAAAAATCTATGAAAAGAAAGCTTATTGTCACCAAATACAATGAAGAAAAACAACCATCCTTTTATTCTAATAATAATAAAATTAACCAATGGCATATAATAAAACCCCTTCACCACAAAACTTGAACAAATACCAGAAGGATATAGCCTTTCCGATTCCTTCATTCATGGACATTGCATTAAAGAATTCTCCCTCTCCCAATTGTGGAGATAATAAAAGAGATGGCGGGATAAAAAAGAAGAAGATGGAGTTCAGATAATTTATCAAAGCGTGACCACAATGAGATTATTTTTTTCTCTTTTATCCTTTTATCCTTCTCATTATTCTTTGTGGATCATTTTCGTTAGATTATTTGATTCACATCCTTAAGAATTGAAAAAAATACATTTAAAATTAATAATAATAACATTGAAAGTAATGGGTTTCTGTACTTTAGAATGAATGGTGTGTGAAAAAGCAGATAAGGAATCATAGGGGACGAGGTTTAAAGGCTGCTCATGAATGGCAGGGAGAAGGGACTGTAACATTGCCCTCTCAAGCAGGACATTGCCGTAGAAACTGACTATATATACATATGATCAGCACCCAAGCCCCCTCTCCATCCAAGCTAGGACCAAGGAGGGCCAGGCAAGAGCTGCTGATGACTCAGCAGATAGATCTATAGGCTCCCAAAACCACCATCCTTAGCTCATAAGACTGGTAAGGTTGCAGCAACCATATAAACTATCGAGTTTGAGCAGGACTCGAACTCCAGTCTGACGTTCACCAGTCAGGGACGTTACCACCAGAAGGTATAATAATTGTAGTCTTAACTATTATAGAAAAGCTGCTTACGTCATCACTGAGTTCCCATTTAGGCTGGTATTCAAAATTTAAGAACTCTTGGCCATCACTTTATTATTATTATTATTATTATCACTTTCTAAGCTACAACCCTAGTTGGAAAAGCAGGATGCTACAATCCCCAGGGCTCCAACAGGGAAAATATCTCAGCGAGGAAAGAAAATAAGGAAAAACTACAGGAGAAGTTGAAGAACAGTAACATTAAAATAAATCTTTCATATATAAACGATAAAAAATCGAAAATAAACAGATGATAAAAACTTCAAAATAACAATAGGAAGACAAACAAGACAGAATAATGTGCCCGAACGTATCCCAAGGCAAGAGATCTCTAACCCAGAAAAGTGATGTTTGCAGTATAGAGCTGAACCATTTCATTTTACCAAAATCTCACAGAACCATCCTGTTTTTCATTCCTAAAATTCATTTAGATTTATGGAAAGTTATTCATAAGGTGTGTAAAATGTGAAGTTGATGGAAAATTGAATTTGAGGAGGCTACACTATTATCCATAAGGTCTGTAAAATGTGAAGTTATACTTTCATCTATTTTAATCATAATCTCACACAGCCATCATGTTTTCCATTCCTAAAATTCCTTTAGATTTATGGAAAAATTAATATGATGAGGATAAACTATTATTTATAAGTTGTGTCTAATGGGAAGTTGATATTTTCTTCTACTGAAATAATACATATGATTTTTGTGTACATTTGATTACTTTATGAAAAACAAATGAATTCTAATATCCATCCATCCATATACCAAGGCACTTCCCCCAATTTTGGGGGTAGCCAACACCAACAATGAAACAAAACAAAATGGGGACCTCTACTCTCTACGTTCCTTCAGCCTAACCAGGGACTCAACCGAGTTCAGCTGGTACTGCTAGGGTGCCACAGCCCAACCTTCCACATTATCCACCACAGATGAAGCTTCATAATGCTGAATCCCCTACTGCTGATACCTCCGCGGTCATCTAAGGCACCGCAGGAAGCAGCAGGGCCTACTGGAACTGCATCACAATCGCTCGCCATTCATTCCTATTTCTAGCACGCTCTCTTGCCTCGCTCACATCTATCCTCCTATCACCCAGAGCTTCCTTCACACCATCCATCCACCCAAACCTTGGCCTTCCTCTTGTACTTCTCTCATCAACCCTTGCATTCATCACCTTCTTTAGCAGACAACCATTTTCCATTCTCTCAACATGGCCAAACCACCTCAACACATTCATACCCACTCTAGCCGCTAATTCATTTCTTACACCGGTTCTCTCCCTCACCACTTCGTTCCTAACCCTATCTACTCGAGATACACCAGCCATACTCCTTAGGCACTTCATCTCAAACACATTCAATTTCTGTCTCTCTGTCACTTTCATTCCCCACAACTCCGATCCATACATCACAGTTGGTACAATCACTTTCTCATATAGAACTCTCTTTACATTCATGCCCAACCCTCTATTTTTTACTACTCCCTTAACTGCCCCCAACACTTTGCAACCTTCATTCACTCTCTGACGTACATCTGCTTCCACTCCACCATTTGCTGCAACAACAGACCCCAAGTACTCAAACTGATCCACCTCCTCAAGTAACTCTCCATTCAACATGACATTCAACCTTGCACCACCTTCCCTTCTCGTACATCTCATAACCTTACTCTTACCCACATTAACTCTCAACTTCCTTCTCTCACACACCCTTCCAAATTCTGTCACTAGTCGGTCAAGCTTCTCTTCTGTGTCTGCTACCAGTACAGTATCATCCGCAAACAACAACTGATTTACCTCCCATTCATGGTCATTCATTCTCGCCTACCAGTTTTAATCCTCGTCCAAGCACTCGAGCATTCACCTCTCACCACTCCATCAACATACAAGTTAAACAACCAAGGCGACATCACACATCCCTGTCTCAGCCCCACTCTCACCGGAAACCAATCACTCGCTTCATTTCCTATTCTAATACATGCTTTACTACCTTTGTAGAAACTTTTCACTGCTTGCAACAACCTTCCACCAACTCTATATAACCTCATCACATTCCACATTGCTTCCCTATCAACTCTATCATATGCTTTCTCCAGATCCATAAACGCAACATACACCTCCTTACCTTTTGCTAAATATTTCTCGCATATCTGCCTAACTGTAAAAATCTGATTCATACAACCCCTACCTCTTCTAAAACCACCCTGTACTTCCAAGATTGCATTCTCTGTTTTATCCTTTATCCTATTAATCAATACTCTACCATACACTTTTTCAACTACACTCAACAAACTAATACCTCTTGAATTACAACACTCATGCACATCTCCCTTCCTTATATAGTGGTACAATACATGCACAAACCCAATCTACTGGTACCATTGACAACACAAAACACATATTAAACAATCTCACCAACCATTCAAGTACAGTCACACCCCCTTCCTTCAACATCTCAGCTTTCACACCATCCATACCAGATGCTTTTCCTACTCTCGTTTCATCTAGTGCTCTCCTCACTTCCTCTATTGTAATCTCTCTCATTCTCATCTCCCATCACTGGCACCTCAACACCTGGAACAGCAATTATATCTGCCTCCCCATTATCCTCAACATTCAGCAAACTTTCAAAATATTCCGCCCACCTTTTTCTTGCCTCCTCTCCTTTTAACAACCTTCCATTTCCATCTTTCACTGTCTCTTCAATTCTTGCGCCAGCCTTCCTTACTCTCTTCACTTCTTTCCAAAACTTCTTCTTATTCTCTTCATATGACTGACCCAATCCCTGACCCCACCTCAGGTCAGCTGCCCTCTTTGCCTCACCTACCTTGCGCTTTACTTCCACATTTTTCTCTATATTTTTCATACTTCTCTATACTATTACTCTGCAGCCATTCTTCAAAAGCCCTCTTTTTCTCTTCCACTTTTACCTTCACTCCTTCATTCCACCATTCACTGCCCTTCTTCATGCTGCCTCCAACAACCTTCTTACCACATACATCACTTGCAATCCCAACAAAATTTTCTTTTACCAACTTCCACTCCTCCTCTAAATTACCAGTTTCTCTTACTCTCACCTCGTCATATGCCATTTTCAACCTTTCCTGGTATTTACTTTTTACCCCCGGTTTTATTAGCTCTTCAACCTCCCTTTTACATCCACCTACTCTATTTTCCTTACACCAAAAAATGATCAGACATACCGTTTGCCATACCCCTAAACACGTGCACGTCTTTCAATCTTCCAAACATTCTTTTAGTTATCAACACATAATCCATTAATGCCCTTTCTACTACTCTTCCATTTACCACTCTTACCCATGTATACTTATCTTTATCTTTCTTTTTAAAGAAGCTAGCACTTATTACCATCTCTTGTTCAACACACATATCTACCAGTCTCTCACCACTCTCATTTTCACCTGGTACGCCATACTTCCCAATGACACCTTCTACCTCTCCAGCGCCCACTCTAGCATTTAAGTCACCCATGACAACTACATAATTCCTTCTACCTAGTCCTTCTACACACCTATTTAATTCATTCCATAACTCATTCCGCTCTTCTTCACTTTTCTCACTACCTGGCCCATACGCACTGACAAACGCCCAACATTCCCTACCCAACCTAACCCTTACCCACATTAACCTAGATGATATCTCCTTCCATTCCACTACTTTACCTGTCATCCATTCACTCAGCAATAACGCCACACCCTCTCTCGCTCTTCCCCTTTCAATCCCAGACACTCTACCAGACATTTCACCAAACATCACTTCACCCTTTCCTTTCATCTTTGTCTCACACAAGGCCAATACATCCATTCCTCTACTTCTAAACATACTTCCAATCTCACATCTTTTACTCTCTATCGTACTACATCCACGCACATTCAAACACCCCAAAACTAGAGTGCGGGGAGCAGTCACTCTCCCCCCAGCTCCATCTCCTTGTCGATGTCTCGTAGGAATTTTATACAGGAGAGGGGGTTCCCAGCCCCCTCGTCCTGTCCCTTTTAGTCGCCTCTTACGACACGCAGGGATAATGTTGGCGCTATTCGAATTTTCATATGCCCCCGCGGCCACAGGCCCAAGACCCTCTCTACCCAAGGAAGGACCAAGCAGGACCAGGCAATGGCTACTGATGACTCAACAGATACACCTGCAGACTCTCAAACTCCCCCCCATCCCCATCCTTAGCTCACAAGAATGGTGAGGTTACAGCAACCAAAGGAACAGTGACACTGTCCTATCAAGCAGAACAATGCCCACGAAACTGACCATATTACTTGTGATCAACACCCAAGACCCTCTCTACCCAAGAAAGGACCAAGCAGGACCAGGCAATGGCTACTGATGACTCAACAGATACACCTACAGACTGCTAATATAATATGGATAAAGCTAATTTATTCAATGTTATATTATTTCTTCTTCTTCTTCTTTGTCCGCATCTTTTCCCACTTCTATGTGGGGTCGATGTTTCTGGCCAGCGTTCTCCATCTACCTCTGTCCCACACTTCATCACCGGTTAATCCCTTTGATCGAAGGTCATCCTTGATACCGTCCATCCACCTTCGCTTTGGTCTCCCTCTCCTCGTTCCCTGTACCTCCATTTCTTGAACTTTGGAAATTAATTACAGATAACGGCTTGTGCCTTACCTGTAATGGGAAATCGTTGCCACATGAAGTTGAAAAAGAAAAAAAAAGTTTATCTCTTCCAGATAATAAAACCTGCATTGAAATATGAAAAATAAGAATATCATTGAACAATGGAAATTTAAATCTCTTTCGGTTGATTTTTCAATTCAATATATTCTGATAAAATCAAGGTTTTTCCTCGTTTTATTTTATTCAAATGAAGTTAGTGACATAGCCTCTGTACCACGATTTTCCACTGTTCTATCTTATTTCTCTTATTTTTCTTATTTTGAAGTTTTTATAATTTATATATAATAGATTTATTTTAATGTTGTTATTATTCTTAAACTTCTCTTGTGGTATATTTTCAAATTTCCTTTCCTTACTGAGCTATTTTCCCGGTTGAAGTCCTTGGGCTTATAGCACCGTGCTTTTCCAACTAGGGTTGTAGCTTAGCAAGTAATAATAATAATAATAATGATGATAATAATAACAATAATAATAATAATCTATTGTTTTCCATGTATATCAACTTTCGAATTCTCTATCTCTCTTTCTCCCTCCCTCTCTCTTATAACAACTGCCTCACAACTCACTCTCTATCTATTAATCTATCTATCCATTCAAAAGCGTACAGCTTAATGGATATCAGCCAATTAGCATTGTGCTTAGGAGTTCAGTATCCTCTGGAGCATGAAATACCTGATTGTAATTCTCTTTATGATTGTAGTGCCCGGAAATGGTGGCTTTACAGAGATTAAAAGAAAACAGGGGCAGAGCAAGGACGGTTAGTTTGCTTAGAAAATTAATAAGGTTAAGTTAAATGATGGTAAACAAAAGTTATTTGTTTTGTCAGCTTAGGGGATATGTAGATGTATCACTGTATCATTTATTAATGTACATGATTCATATATAAGCAGTATGTAATATATATATATATATATATATATATATATATATATATATATATATATATATATATATACATATATATATGAGGAAGTTTTCGGGTATAAGCTGGTACAAAATGACCATAAAGAGACGCAGAGGGGAAGGACATGTTTAAGGTTTAAAGGCCATCCATGAATAGCAGAGGCAAGGGACAGTGACACTGCCCTGACAATATATATATATATATATATATATATATATATATATATATATATATATATATATATATATATATATATATATATTCATATGGTCAGCGTCAATCCCCTTTCCACCCAAGGAAGGACCAAGGAGGGCCTAGCAATGGCTGATGATGACTCAGCAGATAGACATATAGGGTCCACCAAGGCCTCCCCCCCCATCCTTAGCTCACAAGGGTGGTGAAGTTGCAGCGACCAAAGAAACTAACGAGTTTGAGCGGAACTCGAACCCCAGTCTGGCGTTCACCAGTCAGGGACGTTACCAAATTGGCCACCACAACCCTGAGGCCTTTTTTCTGCAGTGGACTAGTAACGGAGGATAATGATGATGACTTTATATATATATATATATATATATATATATATATATATATATATATATATATATATATATATATATATATATATATATATACATATATACATACATATATATATATATATATATACATATATATATATATATATATATATATATATATATATATATATATATATATATATATATATATATATAAGATGATCTTTAAAAAACCATTAATGTATTCTGAAAATACTAAGAATCACTGAATGTAAATATTAGGCCTCAATTGGTTTTAATGTAAATTTTACATTGTGTAAGAGCTTGACACACGAATGAACAATAAAAAAATCATTAATATCTATAGACTCTCCTTTTACCCTTAATCATATGAAACAGTAGAGATAAGAAAAGGAACAAGAAAAATTGAAATAAAGAATCATTAAACGAAAACAACCATTGAACTACAATGTCTTTTTATAGTTTATATATAAAATATCTATTTAAATGCTGTTAATGTTTTGTAAAATATTCTATTTTAACTGTTCAATACTTCTTATATCGTTCATTTATTTATCTATATCCTTATTTCATTTCCTCACTGGGCTGTTTTTTCCAGTTGGTGAGCTTGGGATTATAGCATCTTTCTTTTTCCAACAAGGGTTGTAGCTTAGCAAATAATAATAATAATAATAATAATAATAATAATAATAATAATAATAATAATAACTGCAACGAAAATAGGTATCACAAATTAACATGAAAAAAATTCCAAGATTCAGCGCAAACAAACACACAAACACACATTATTTAAACCAAAGCAAAGAAAAGAAAATCATCTTGAACAATATTAAACCAAAACCCCAAAGAGGAACCACTAAAGGTGGAAGGAGAGACTCCATTCAAAGAGGAAAGACCAAAAGACCTGGAAACACTAATGTTCCTGGAACACCATCGCTGCGCTCTTCCAGGCACTGGGTCTCCATTTCTGGAAAATGCTAAATGGTATTAGATATCGGATCCGGGAGCTGGAAATGCATCAGAAACTTTCCCTTTCAAACATTTCCAGACGATTTTCGAGAGATTTCTCACGTGCCGATGAACGAACATCGTGAAAGCAAATGAATAGAAACTTACTTGGAAAAAAGAATGGAATATCAAACGTGTGGTAGCGCTAACACAGACATACAGACGCGCACATATATATATATATATATATATATATATATATATATATATATATATATATATATATATATATATATACATATATATATCTATATATATATGTATATATATAGCCTATATATATATATATATATATATATATATATATATATATATATATATATATATATATATATATATATATACATATATATATAATATATATATGCATATATATACAATATATATATATATTATATATATGTATATACATATGCATTGATATATATATATATATATATATATATATATATATATATATATATATATATATATATATATATATATATGCATACACACATATATACATATATAAATAAATACATATATATACACACACACACATATATATATATATATATATATATATATATATATATATATATATATATATATATATATATATATATATATATATATATATATATATATATATTTGAGTATATGTATATGTATATGCATCTTCACATGCATAAGTGTATGAAATTGTTAGTTAATAATCCTACCTTAGGTGTTAACATAAAAGATGAAGTATAGTTTATGACCCTGAGCGGGGCGAGGGAAACCATTTGTGGAAGTAGCTAATGGACAGGGACGTCTTTTATGACTGAGAATAGCGGGAGCAGAAGTGATAAGACACGTGTGCAGCAATATACTGAAAGTAACGATTTTTGAGTTCTCAGGAAAAAATCCTTTATCGAAACCTTTATTTTTCTTTTTTCGCTTTTAATGTGTTCAAGAGAGATTGGTTATATATCATTATATATATTATTATTATTTTTTTTTTTTTCTTTTTTTTGCCAAAACTGAATTATGAATTTAGATCATTCTTACGACCAGAGAAAAGACGATTCTGGAACTCAGAAAAGAAGCACAAAGGGTAAATTATGCAATAATATTAATTATTGGAATGTTAACATTACTTCAGACCTGCCTACTATGTGCTGTAGTTTCATCGATTCCGAAGTAAAAGTGAGATGAATATATACATATACATATATATATATAGATATATATATATATATATATATATATATATATATATGTATATATACATATGTGTGTGTGTGTATATATATATATATATATATATATATATATATATATATATATATATATATATATATATATATATATATATATATTTTTGGGCTCAAGCCATGTCGTCCTGATGGAAGTTCCTATAGGGTAGCTTCCTAGGGTATATTACAACTACGGCGATATTCCCAGAGAGTTTACCTTAAGGTACCCAGAATTCTAACTCCTGGAGCGAATATCCCTCATGAAAGGGATATCGCGACATATCAGAGGACGTATTCTTGACACGCCACATGGCAATCTGCACCCCAAACAGAGATTACGTATCGAGGGGTCAATTGGCAAGAAACAAAAACGGGAAAGAAAAAGGGGGAGCCGCTCCCAAGGCTCCCTATTCTCCAGTTTCGTAAGCGTGCCTGGCGCCAATCCTGGCGCCATCTGTATTCCTTTTTGCGTAGCTTAACAACTCGGTGTTTTTTCCTGTGTTTCTCGCAAATCCTGGATTTATTCTGCTTTTCATGGCTTCTCCAACTTTGTCGGCCTCTGATAAGTTGAGTACCATTTCTTTTATGTATAAATATAGGCTCTTGGTAAATTTTTAGTGATTAATAGGATTAATCTTTGTTACAAGAGCCGTAGCCTACCGGAGGCGTCATGGACGCTGTCGCTCGCTAGGTATAAGTTTAGTTAGCCAGAGCAACATTCCCGGTTGTTTTGCTTTAATAAATTTTAGCTATTTAGCGTTACATAGGATTTCCTTTCGTGCTTTAGTATTATTTTGGCGAAGTATTCGCCAATTCTGGCCTACGCTAGGCCATGTAGCCTAGTCGTTTGGTCCTAGTACTTTCTGCATGATTTTGGTTTTCCGAGTGTATTAAAATTTTATTGAAGCTTTAGGCTGTTTTTTATACATTTAAGATTATGTTGAATATTTCCAAGATAGTATACGAGTGAGTTTCGGTGATTTAGGTAATCAATTCTCTTGGTACCTAGGCTAAGTTGCTTATGGAGCCTTAGTATACTTTCTCATACTCCCCGGTTGCTTTCTTTTCTTCGGAGAAGTTATGCAATCCCTTTCCCTCTGTTTAAGCCTTGGGCTTATCCCTAAGTGGTTTATCTGAATTAACTTTCGATAAAACTATACTGGGCTGTTACTGTACCTTCCTGTTCCAGTAAGTCTGGTTTCAGAGTGGGACAGAACAACAGAGTTTTTAGTCTGAGTCTGTGTTCGTCTGGCTTGGGGTAGAGTCTCCCTCGCTGGCCTGACACAGACATAGGAGGCTTAGCCTCCTTAGGTCACTAACGAAGGTTTCTGTACGAGATGATTCCTTCTTTTGTGATCTAGCAGACTAGTCCTTGTTGCTGTTCTCGGTGGGAGGATAAGATTCTTTCCCTGGGAGTAGCAACACCTTCCTTGCTTTGGTTCTTTGGGAGCTGGCAAGTATTGCTGGCCTCCCTCCTGGATCTCCCTTAGGTTAAGATGAGTTTCCTTGGCTGCGGGTAATCCTTCACTAAAGCAAGGTTGGTAGGACCCTCTTTTGTCCCTTCCCCCTCTATCTCCGTAATGGCCTAGCCATTACAGTACTGTACGTCATTCTACATCTGGACCTAGGATAGGTTAGGATGTGGAATTGACTCAGTCCTTTGCTGGCCGGCAGAGTCTGCCGGCCGGCAAGGGTCTTCTGCTTGAGTGCTGCCCGGACCTCCCTTGGTCCCTCATCCATGCCTGCCTGTGAGTCAGACGGCATTGGTCAGGAAGCCTGAATTAGATTCTCCCCTTCCTTATATGCACTCTTTCGGATTGCCGGGCTTGGAGGTTGTTTACGCTCTTATCCCGGCATCCATTCTGTTTTCTTCTAGTGCTGTACCCGACCTGGCTGCCGGCCTATGAGGCCGGCAGCCGGGCAGTCCTAGTCCTCTGGTTCTTTTGCTGCTGGCTGGCATCGGTTGTGTACCTTTGCCGGCCGGCTAATGTCAGCCCTTGTCTGCCGGTCGCCAAGAGTGTGGCCGGCAGCAGGGTGCTACCTTGTGTAGCCGTTATGGGCTGTTGCCGGCCAGCAGTTACTGCCGGCCGGCACATGCATTTGAACCAGCGTTCTGCCGCCTTATAGCTGTTAAGTAGTATACTTTAAAGCTAGTTATGGTGTGTGCCGGCCGGCACATAACCTTCTATACTGTACCAGTATTCTTCAGTATAATATATACTGTAAGAGGAAAACTATAGTATAAGTTTTGGTACAGCACTGTGTGTTCTAACACTTTTGTGTTGTCTTGCACAGCCCTTTGCTGTTGCCTTACAGATAAGAAAGTGAGTTCTTTCTAGTCTATTATCCAGGATTTTAAAATCAAAGCTTAGGTGTGAGCTACACCTGTTTCCTCTGGAAACTTTTAATTGGTTATTCTAGAAGAGATTAACCATACAATTTTATTATCTGGAAGGCTGCAACAATTGGTTGTGAAGGAAACACAAGTGTGTGTCTTTCCTTTCTGAATTGTTATGCTAAATTATGCATATCCAGTGATACATAGTTCACTTGATACTCATGGAAATTTCTTCTCTTTACAGGAGGACCCTCCGAAGTGCGGAAGTGTTTTCTGCAACGTCCGCAGTAAGAACCTCTTCGGACATGAGTTTCGTAGGAGGCACGCAGCATGCACTGTCTCCAAGGGTGATCTCTAGTATTGGGACCCTCAGGTATGTACCGTGTGCACTAACCTGATTACTGAGGCCTTTGATTCCCCTAGGACGGCGGAATCAAGGGATATAGCAAGGGAGAAGCTCCGTACCTGGGTAAGGGGCTTCCAGAAGAACACCCCTGGACCTTATCTTCCAAGTGAGAAGATGAGGGCGTATCTTTTCCCTAGGGCATCAGCTGATGCAGTGATTCCCCAGCCTCAAGAGGAGATCCCCCAAGTTCAGATCCAGGTGGATGCTGAAGTCGCGGTCGCTATGCAAGACATCCAGTTGGATGACAGGATGTCTGACGTGGATGAGCGTCTGGAGGAAGACCTCCTGGCAGAAGCCCAGGATGAAGTTCAAGCCCCAGACGTTGTAGAGGAAGAGGTCGACGAGATGTCGGCTACTCCGGTTCAGATCCCGGAGCCTATTCCCTCAACATCGGCCGCTCTCCCAGTAGAGCTGGGACAGGCCCTCTCCTCCATTGTTGGAATGATCCAACAAATGCAGAAGGAGAATCAGGAGAAGGCGGCTGCAATGGAACTGCAGATGCAGAGACTTGCAGCATCACATGGGCCCCAGAAAAGGCTCAATGTGAAAGACCTTCCCTTGTGCTCAGATGCTAACCCATGGAGGTATGCTGAGCACATGCCGATGACGACTGGAAAGATCACCATCTCGGATAAGTTGGGCTCAGTTCCCCTAGAGGAGGTGGAATTCTGGCCCAGCAAGGGGTCATATCCGGACTGTTATGTCCGGCTGAGGATGGAACCAGCTTCAAAGGAGGAGACAGAGCCGAAGGAGGTCATAGTGATGGACCATGCTAAGGCTCAAGCTTTGCTTTCATCCTCGATGAAAGAGAGGGGCTTCTCGAACTCAAAGGTAGCTGCATTGAGTAAGAAGCTCCCTTCCTTTGTGTCCTCTCCTGCTAGAGCCTTCCCCTTTTTACAGAAAGGGTTTGCGGCTGTTCTAAAAGCAGTCGAGGCCGGCAAGCCTTGCCCCTCCTGGAGGAGTGTAAACCCTTGTCGCTGGCCCTGCCTATGGACCACAAAGACTGGAAGGACGTCCGTCTTACCTTCTCAGTTGGGAAGTTGGAGGCTGATATTGCCGGACGTCAGTTCGGCGAGGACCTCCCTAAGCTGTCTGACTTTCTTTTGCGGAGAGAGCTTGAGACAAAAGAAAGACTGGCTGCCTCAATGTCTCTTCAGACTACTCTTGAGACGATGGCAAGTGACCCCAAGGTCCATGAAATGTTCATGGTAGTGGCCAAGACTCATCTGGCCACAGTGACGAAGGATCTTTATGGCTTCGTCAAGGTGAGGAGAGCTTGTAGGGAGTTCGTGTTCACCTCGGCTACGGTGAGGCACGAGCCAAGGAAACTAATCTCGGTCCAATATTTGGGGCAAAGACCTTTTCCCTACCGAATTGGTCAAAGAAGTTGTTGATAAGGCCGCCTCGGAGAATAGAAACCTTCTCCAGAAGTGGGGCCTGGCTATCATAGGAAAGTCTTCCCCGGATGAGGGTCCTCAACCAAAGAGGAAGACTATGAGGACTAGGCTACCGTCTCGGCCAGCCAAGCCTCTTAGACAGCAACAGCAGCTGCAATTGCCATTGCCTTCAGTGCCCCAGATGGTGTCACAAACCCCGACCACATTCCAGTGGGTACCCCAGGCTGTGTCGACACAGTCCACGGCATTCACCCCAACGTTCGAAGGGCAGTCTACTTCCTTTCGAGCAAAGCCTAGAGGAGCAGCCAGAGGCTCGTCTAGGCGCCCCTCAAGGGGAAGGGGATTCAGGGGTGGTCGCGGTCAGGGAGGCAAGACCTAAGGACGGCAGTCCAAGTGAGATGATGCCGGTAGGAGGGAGACTTCAGAATTTTCGGGATCGGTGGACCTTCGATCCCTGGGCCCACAGCCTACTCAAGAACGAACTGGGCTGGAGCTGGTACAGCACTCCACCCCCGTGCCCTCGGTTTTTCCAACACTCCACCCCCGTTCTGGAGGAGTACGTCCAAGAACTGTTGGAGAAAAAAGTGATCCGAAGGGTGAAGTCCATCAAATTCCAAGGGAGGTTGTTTTGTGTTCCCGAGAAAGACTCGGAAAAGCTCAGAGTCATTCTGGACTTGTCGCCACTCAAGAAGTTCATAGTGAATTGCAAATTCAAGATGCTAACACTGCAACACATAAGGACCTTACTGCCCAAGAGGGCATATTCCGTCTCTATAGACTTGTCAGACGCCTATTGGCACGTTCCAATCAACCGTCGACTCTCCCCCTACCTAGGGTTCAGGCTACAACGAAGACTATACGCCTTCAGAGCCATGCCATTCGGGCTAAATATAGCCCCAAGGATTTTCACGAAGCTTGCGAGCGTAGCTCTCAAACAATTACGCCTAAAGGGAATTCAGGTAGTAGCCTACCTGGACGACTGGCTGGTATGGGCAGCATCCGAGACAGAATGCTTGTAAGCTTCCAGTCAAGTGATCCAGTTCCTAGAGTATCTACGCTTCAAGATCAACAGAAAAAAGTCTCAACTTTCTCCATCTCAAAAGTTCCAGTGGCTGGGAATCCACTGGGACCTAATGTCACACCGTTTCTCCATCCCGGCGAAGAAAAGGAAGGAGATAGCGGGTTCTGTCAAGAGACTTCTAGATTCCGAAAGGATATCAAGACGCGAACAGAAGAGGGTACTGGGGTCTCTCCAGTTTGTGTCGGTGACAGACCCAGTGCTAAGAGCACAGCTAAAGGATGCAACCAGAGTTTGGAGAAGTTATGCATCAAACGCGCGAAGAGATCTGAGAAGACCAGTTCCGCTTCGGCTACGTACTCTTCTCAGGCCTTGGTCCCAAGCCAGACATCTAAAGAAGTTGGTTCTTCTTCAGCCACCTCCCCCGTCGGTGACGATTCACTCAGACGCCTCGAAGGAGGGATGGGGAGGTCACTCTCATTGGAAAAAAGTCCAGGGGACTTGGTCCAAGCTATTCAAGACCTTTCATATAAACTTTCTAGAAACTATGGCAGTGCTCCTTACCTTAAAGAAAGTCTCCCCACGTCACTCGATCCACATAAGGTTGGTGATGGATAGCGAGGTAGTTGTGAGATGCTTGAATCGACAAGGATTGAGGTCACCACCTCTCAACCAGGTGATGTTGGCCATCTTCCGATTGGCGGAAAAGAAGAAGTGGTACCTGTCGGCAGTTCACCTTCAAGGAGTCCGCAATGTGACAGCGGACGCTCTATCCAGGTTCACACCGATAGAGTCGGAATGGTCCTTAGACGCAGAATCATTCTCCTTCATTCTGAATCAAGTCCCAGAACTGCAGATAGACCTCTTTGCGACGAAAGACAACAAGAAGTTGCCCCTGTACGTGTCCCCGTACGAGGACCCCTTAGCGGAAGCAGTGGACGCGATGTCCCTCGACTGGAACAGATGGTCCAGGATTTATCTGTTCCCTCCTCACAACCTTCTGTTGAGGGTCCTCAACAAACTGAGATCCTTCAAGGGGGTAGCGGCAATAGTGGCCCACAAGTGGCCGAACAGCGTGTGGTTCCCCCTGGCATTGGAACTACGGCTGAAGTTTGTACCGCTACCAGATCCAGTTCTGACCCAGCGAGTCCAGAAGTCGACTGTCTGCGCTTCATTACAGAAAACCCGGACCCTGCAGCTCATGATTTTCTCTCCCTAGCGGTGAGAAAGCGTTTTGGGATTTCGAAAGCCAGCATAGACTTCCTAGAGGAATATAAGTGCAAATCTACTAGAAGGCAATATGAGTCATCTTGGAGAAAATGGTTGGCCTTTGTCAAGGCGAAGAATCCGCAGGAGATCTCGACAGACTTCTGCTTATCTTTCTTCATCCACCTCCATGGTCAAGGGTTGGCAGCTAACACGATTTC
>NC_090729.1:106784652-106805448 GCF_036898095.1 Palaemon carinicauda
AACGGGGCTTCACAAGGCACTAGAAGAGTTGGAAGACCCACACCTACATGGCTGAGGACTATGAAGCGTGAAGTGGGAGATGATGAATGAAGAAGTATTGATTTATGAGCTCAAGATAGAAATGACTGGCGAAATCTAACCGAGGCCCTTTACGTCAATAGGCGTAGGATGAGATTATGATGATTCTATCCCACTGCAAGAAGAAAGTCTCAGCTAGCTACCTGTGAACGGGTGATGGTGGGAGACTTTTGTCTAATCTATGACAGCAACCAACCTAGTATGAGTAGTCCTGAATAGTACAGCTTTGCTGATCAGAGCAATACACACCACCTTTCACCGCGTTAAAGTATCTTCTACATTATTCACAGCATTCCTAGAAGATTTTAAGAGTTTTCATTGGGAAAATGTAGACATTAACATTAATGGGAATATCTCAACAACTTAAGATTTGCAGATTACATAGTTTTGTTTAATGAATCAGGGAAGGAATTGCAAAAGAAAGCAGAAATGTAGCCCTGAAAATGATTATGAGTAAAACTAAGATAATGTTCAAAGAAAAAGGAAGACAGAAAAAAAAGGTTATGGACGAACTTCTAAAGATTGATAATGAATATACATACTTAGGACAGACAGTAGGAGTTTCCCCAGGACATAGGACTGACATTAAAATAAGTCTAAGCATGGGACGGAGAGCTTTTGGTAAATAGAATGATCTTATGAAAATCAAAACGCCACTTTCTCTGAAAATAAAAGTATTTAATCAGAGGGTCTTACCAGTATTACCTTATACATCAGAAACCTAGAGCCTTACTAAAGCCTTAGAACATAGCTAGTTATAACTCAAAAAGCTATGGAAAGTATAGGGAATAACACCAAGAGACATAAACAAAGCAACATGGATACGAAAGCAAACTAAATTAGCGGACATTCTAACAACAAGTAAGAAATAGAAATGGGCGTGGGTAGTATATATAATATGAATGACAAATAATAAATGGCTAATAAGAATAGCAGACTGGGTCCCTGAATTTTGCAAACGAAGTAAGGGAAGGACAAGAAGTCCATGGACTGACGAGCTACGAAAATTTGCATGTATAGACTGGCATAGAGAAACCATAAACGGATTGGAATGTATGATATGTCTTGAGGCCTATGTTCTACAGTGGACTAGGAACTGATGATGGTGATGGTGATACATATAAATATATAGGATATATATGTAAATCTATAAACATATATACATACATACATACATATATATATATATATATATATATATATATATATATATATATATATATATATATATATATATATATATATATATATATATATATACACGTCTTATTTATAACTGTAATCGAACAGTTTAACATGTTTTTTCAAAAAGGCCCATAAAAGAAACACAGGAAATATGAATAAATCACACTATATTTCGGTCAATAAACATCGACCCTCTTCACATGCTGAAGAGGGTCGATGTTTATTGACCGAAATATAGTGTGATTTATTCATATTTCCTGTGTTTCTTTTATGGGCCTTTTTGAAAAAACATATATATATACTGTATATATACATATATATATATATATATATATATATATATATATATATATATATATATATATATATATATATGTATATATATACAGTATATATATATATATATATATATATATATATATATATATATATATATATATATATATATATATATATATATATATATATATATACACATACAACAAGAAGAAGAACAAATGCAGTGCAAAGGCATCAGATATGTCACTTCATGTCTGGGGTATGCCCAATCTTCCTCGCCACGCTGCCCAGTGCGGATTGGTGATGGTGGCAACAAACCAACCACTTTGAACTTAGAATCTAGAGAAAATAAGAAATCTTTATTAGGAAGTAAAGATTTTATACTATTATTAATATAACTTTTTAATAAAGTTTTTTTTTTATTCACCGCACGTTAAAGAGCAACATTCCCATACAGACTACGATTAGTGGGCTTGGTGGTGATCGCCAGACTGGGGTTCAAGTACCCTTCAAACTCGTTACTTCCTTTGGTCACTGCAACCTCACCATCCTTGTGAGCTAAGGATGGGAGATGTGGGGGGAGCCTATAGGTCTATCTACTGAGTCATCAGCAGCTATTATCTGGCCTTCTTTGATTCTAGCATGGGTGAAGAGGGGTATTAGGCCCTGATCATATGTATATATATATGGTCAATCTCTACGGCATTGTCCTGCTTGAGTTCCTTTGCCTCTGCCCTTCATGACCGGCATTTAAACCTTTAAGAAATGAAAAAGCGAAACATGAAAAAAAAGCAAATTATAGTCAACTAACTTTTCATATTGAAACCAAACAACATTGCATCAGACACAGGAAAGTAATTGGAAAACTTCCAATAGCTTCCAAGACATATTCTTAGTCCTTGAGAAAAACTTTTCCCTGGGGAAACTACGTAACTGAAGGACACAAAAGTTTCAATCAGTTTCATTTTTCTCATTTAGTTTCAGGCCAAAAAAAATCTCACATTAAATGAAAAAAAAAAAAAGAAAAAAAAGTGCCCCAGGTGAACTTTAGATCAAGTAAAGGTCATCAGTGGAGGGAAAACTTTGGTTTTAAAGAGATGGAGTTTATGGTGTGTTACGATCAATAGGATTAATCAATTTAAAAGTAATTATATCATCTCTCTCTCTCTCTCTCTCTCTCTCTCTCTCTCTCTCTCTCTCTCTCTAAATATTGGTTTTATAGAGATGAAGTTTATGGTGTTGTCTTACGAACGATAGGGTTAATCAATTTCAAAATAACACATATCTCATTTCTCTCTCTCTCTCTCTCTCTCTCTCTCTCTCTCTCTCTCTCTCTCTCTCTCTCTCTCTCTCTCTCTCTCTCTCTCTCTATATATATATATATATATATATATATATAATGTATGTATATATATATATATATATATATATATATATATATATATATATATATATATATATATATATATATATATATACACAAACCTTTCAACTGAGCTCCACACTGCACTAGTAGAGTTGAAAGAGCCATGCCTAAATGGCTAAGGACTATGAAGCGAGAAGTAAAATATGTTGAAGGGCGAAGTATCGATTTAAAATCTCAAGAGAGCGACGATTGGCGAAATCTAACCGAGGCCCTTTGCGTCCATAGGCGTAGGAGGAGATAATGATAATAAATAATATATATATATATATATATATATATATATATATATATATATATATATATATATATATATATATGTGTGTGTGTGTGTGTGTGTGTGTGTGTGTGTGTGTGTGCGTGTGCGCTCGGTGTATACGTGTATTTGTATGCGTGTTAAAATGTATATTCGTAATTTAGAAACTATAAAATACTGATAAGCAAATTGTTGTTTCAAAAGAAACGTTCAAAATGCTTCCCATTGTCGCCTGCAAATAACCGTGTAACGAAAAAGAAAAAAATGACTAAAACAGAGAGGAAACATGAGGTAAATAAAAAACTTTTTTAAATATTTCCAGTGACAAAACCCCCTCCGAAGTAAACTGAAAATATGATATACCTGGGGAAATATATTGGAACAGGAAAAGGGTGTCAGGCGTGTTCCCGAAATGTATTCAACTGGAATACAGGTGTGGTACAGGAATATGCAGGTTTCCTCGGTTGGATGTTTCAACGAAAAATATTAACTCAAACTGAAATATTAGTATTAATAAGAACATTTCTTTTACATATTGCTCTGTTCTCCCTCTGGGGTTCGAGGAATTATAAAATTAATCTTTTATTTCAAGGAATGCTGTAGCTTGGCTATTAATAATCATACTTATACCAAGAGAAATCAGATTTCTGACCTCCGTCAAAGGTTAATGGAGTCGTCCATGGCATACGATCTATCTGTGTTGGAAATTTCGTCAAAATCCGTCAATTTGTTTTGACCTTTCTTCCAAATCCGTCAATTTGTTTTGACCTTATCGTTGAAATGGCGAAAAATGGAAATCCAGAACTGGAATCCAGACCCGGATCCGGATCATCACCAAAATTTAAGGGGGTCGTCTCTGACCTAAGATCTATCTGTGATGAAAATTTCCTCAAAATCCGTGGGGGTAGTTTTGACGTAATCCTCTCCACAGACAGACACACAGACATAAAAATGCATATCCGGATCTAGAATCCGGATCCAGATCAGAATCATCTCCAAAAGTTAATGGGGTCATCCATGGCCTAGGATCTAGCTGTGGCGAAAATTTCGTCAAAATCCGCCGAGTAGTTTTGAGATAATCCTGTCCATAGACGCACGAAAAATACAAATCCGAATCTAGAATCCGGATCCAGATCATCTCCAAAATTGAATGGGGTCGTCCATGATCTAACATCTATCTATGATAAAAATTTCGTCAAAATTCATAGGGTAGTTTTTACGCAATCCTGTCCACGGACAGACACACAGACATAAAAATGCATATCTGGATCTAGAATCCGGATCCAGATCAGAATCATCTCCAAAAGTTAATGTGGTTATCCATGACATAAGATCTATCTGTGATGACAATTTCGTCAAAATCCGTCGTGTAGTTTTGACGTAATCCTGTCCACAGACACGAAAAATACAAATCCGGATCCGGATCAGATCCAAAATTCAATAGGGTCGTCCAAGACCTAAGGTCTATCTTCGGTGAGAATTTCATCATAATCCGTCAAGTAATTTTGACGTAATCTTGATCACAGACACAGGCAAATAACCACAGACACACGGTCAAATAAATAAACCGACTCAATGGCATAACCTTTTTGGGCGGATGTAATAACAACCAAAGCAAAACCATTCAGTAAAAAACATTTCTTTACGAAGGGAAGATTAAATATGTATAAGTAATTGAAATATTAAAAAAACCCCGATCTTCAAGCAAAAGATTATTTAAATTATTTGTCTGAAGACCAGATAAAAAACAAATCAAATCCGATCTAATTTTTCTATAAAATCAACTATATCGAAAAGGTCCTCAAATGATATTATTATTATTATTATTATTATTATTATTATTATTATTATTATTATTATTATTATTATTACTACTACTATATTATTAAAATTATTAACATTTTAAAAACTATCATTACTATTAAAATTATTATTATCATTATCATTATAATTATTATTATTATTATTATTATTATTATTATTATTGAAATTTCACGGGCATTTACAATCCTCTGATCGAAGAATGACCTAATCACTTCTACACTTCCTAATATTTCGAAAGAAAACATTCCACATCACACACGAGAATAAATCCACAAGACGAACAACCCTGAACGAAGTAGCGAACATTATGACTACATCGTGTTTGCCTTTATGACTCTCACTATTGAATTGCCAATCTTAAGATTATACGTTTTCCGGGATCGTCCAATACGCCGCACTTTCCTTTGAGCCCAGAGTCCTCTCTTGACCTCATTCGTCGCTCTTTTGTGACCTTTTATGACCCTTTGTAAGCGTCCGGGGACCGATGCAGCAAGTTTATTTCTCCGCGTTTCTAAAAACGAGTTGTGAGATAAAATGGCCTTTTCTCGTTTTAGTCTTCACCGAGCGGCAATTCTTAACCGCGGCACTCCCTTGGCATTTCAATTACTGAAATCCTGGAAATTTCTGTTTCTTTAGTATCTACATTAAACTTTATATTAATTAAAAGTCTTGTGACATGTACTGCGGGCTACAATAATCACTGGTGTTATTACCTCAGCGCAATGTCGAGTGATCAATGCTATCTTCTCTCTGTTGGTAGTTTCTGTAGAGAGAAGGCTTTCTCCAAAATCACTTTTGTTCTCCTGGAAGTTTATTACTCCTAAAAATTTTAATGGTACGGGAGATTGGTTGCCATCTTCTCCAACATGGGTTATTGTGTTCATATTTTCTTGTGAAGATATAACTGACAACGACTATTTTTTTTTGTCACTCACCCTTATTCTATTATTATTATTATTATTATTATTATTATTATTATTATTATTATTATTATTATTATTATTTATTGCTAAACTACAACACTAGTTAGAAAAGCAGTGTGCTATAAGCCCAGGGGCTCCAACAGGGAAAATAGCCCAGTGAGGAAAGGAAACAAGGACAACTTAAATATTTTAGAAACAATAACATTAAAATTAATATTTCCTATATAAACTATAAAAACTTTAACAAAATAAGAGGAAGAAAAGATGATAGAATAGTGTGGCCGAGTGTACCCTTAAACAAGAGAACTCTATTTGTGAGATAGTGCATATACATACTGTATATACTTTTTTTTTTTTTTTTTTTTTTTTTAAGCGGATGTGGAAATGACTATTAAATTTCGACTGAATGAAGCAGAGGGAAACATTGAGTTTTTCCAATAAAGCCAATACGATCCAACGTATTTTCTTTTTGTTTAAATTTCTGGCAAAACAAGAGCCTCTCCCCCCCCCCCTTTTTTTTAACGGATATGGAAACTATTCAATTTCGACTGAATGAGGTAAAGGGAAACAATGAGTTTTTCCAATAAGGCCAAGACGATCCTACGTAATTCTTTTAAATTTCTGGAAAAAACAAGACCAAAGACGATCCGACATTTTTTTTTTTTATTTCAGGGAAAAATTACCACTTTTTTAAACGGAGGCGGAAATTACTATCAAATTGGGAGTGAATGAATTAAAGGGCAACTGTGAGCTTTATCAATAAAGACAATGAAGAGACTTACTGTTTTGTTAAGTTACCGAATTTCTCTCACAACGCACGTTGGAAATCTATTAGGATGGATGGATAATATTATCATAATTACTATCTAAGCTCTGCAATCTTAATTGGGAAAGCAGGATGCTATAAGGCCAAGGACTCCAACAGGGGAAAATAGCCCAGTGAGGAAAGGAAATAAGGAAATAAATAAACTTCAAGAGCAGTCGTGAATAATTAAAATAAAATATTTTAAGAACAGTAACATTAAAATATATATTTCATTTATAAACTAAAAAAAAAAAAAGAGGAAGATAAATAAGACAAAATAGTGTGCACGAGTGTACCCTCAAGCAAGATAACTTTAATGACAGTGGAAGGAACAATAAGTGAGAAGACGAAAATATGTTAAAAAAAAGTCGTTACAATTTCATTAACTCTACATATGGAAAATTAAAAAAAGAAAATTAAAATGTTAACCCCAGGAACTGTAGTTTTTAAACAGAGTGACTGAGATTGTGATTCTGAAATCCAGTTTATGTTCTTGAGGTTAATGTTAATAACGTACACTCCATGATCAGTTCTATTGAATAAATTGAAGTGCTTTAAATAACAGTAGGCAAATTTATCTCTAGGTTTATCAGAATAATTTCTATGGTGTTAATTTTACAAATTTGATATAAGAATGGCCTATTTCGTGCACCCACTCTTCACAGACCATAGCCATCGATAATGATTAAAGTTCCACTAATCTTTGTTAGTTCGTCAACCAATCGTCTTCTCTTCCTTCTCCAGCTACTTTTGCGATCTCCAGGGACCCATTCTGTTATTTTCAATGGCCATCTTCTATGTAGAATACTTTCTAATAATCTTAATTTTCATGTGTCATTATTGAAAGGTTGATGTTAGTATATGAAAACATGAATGTCTATTCGAAGCAATATCTTTAAAAAAACACATATGCGATGATTCCTGCTCTTCAAACTCCCATTCCCCAAGAGAGATTAATTCACAAAACTTTTAATTGGGATCCACAAGGCACTAAAAGAGTTGGAAAACCCAGCGCTACATGGCTGAGGACTATGAAGCGTGAAGTAGGAGACGATGATGGATAAATTTTGATTTAAAAGCTCAAGATAGAGACGACTAGTGAAATCTAACCGAGGTCCTTTGGGTCAATAGACGTAGGAGATGATGATGATGATGATGATGATGATGATGATAATGATTATTCGTAAAGTTTCAGTGGCCTTTTTGCTCTTCATGCTTCGTATCCTCTATCTTTAGCAAACCGCTCACGGGCAACGTATCTTACCTCATGCATTTCTTATGAGTGCTTCATAATTCATCGTATAACCGCAAGGCGTATCATGTCTACGAGTATATTCACGAGGATAAACAGTCGCAAATGTACAAATGTGTTACAAGGAACAAGTTTCCTACACAAGCAACACGTTTGTGTTCTTTTATAATTGGAAATATTGTCCAGTTCGCCTTCTGTCTTACAAGTAGACACAAGATGCAATCTGTTTGTGAAATAGACGCAAGATACATTCTGTCTTTGAAATAGACACAAGATACATTCTGTCTTTGAAATAGACAGAAGACACATTCTGTCTTTGAAACAGACACAAGATACATTCTGTCTTTGAAATAGACACAAGATGAACTCTGTCTTTGGAATAGAGACAAGATGCATTCTGTCTTTCAAGTAGACACAAGATGTAATTCCGTCTTCCAAGTAGACAAAAAATACATTCTGTCTTTGAAATAGACACAAGACACATTCCGTCTTCCAAGTAGACACAAGATGCATTCTGTCTTTGAAATAGACACAAGAATTATTCGGTCTTCCAAGTAGACACAAGATGCATTCTGTCTTTGAAATAGACACAAGAATTATTCCGTCTTCCAAGTAGACACAAGATGTATTCTGTCTTCAAAACAGACACAAGAAACATTCTGTCCAAGTAGACACAAGATACATTCTCTCTTCAAAACAGACACAAGAAACATTCTGTCCAAGTAGACACAAGATACATTCTCTCTTCAAAATAGACACAAGATACATTCTGTCTTTGAAGTAGACACAAGAATTATTCCGTCTTTGAAGTAGACACAAGAATTATTCCGTCTTCCAAGTAGACACTTGAAGTAGACACAAGAATTATTCCGTCTTCCAAGTAGACACAAGATGCATTCTGTCTTTGAAATAGACACAAGAATTATTCCGTCTTCCAAGTAGACACAAGATGCATTCTGTCTTTGAAGTAGACAAGACACAAGATGCATTCTGTCTTTGAAGTAGACACAAGAATTATTCCGTCTTCCAAGTAGACACAAGATGCATTCTGTCTTTGAAATAGACACAAGAATTATTCCGTCTTCCAAGTAGACACAAGATGCATTCTGTCTTTGAAGTAGACACAAGAATTATTCCGTCTTCCAAGTAGACACAAGATGCATTCTGTCTTTGAAATAGACACAAGAATTATTCCGTTTTCCAAGTAGACACAAGATGCATTCTGTCTTCAAAACAGACACAAGAAACATTCTGTCTTTGAAGTAGACACAAGAATTATTCCGTCTTCCAAGTAGACACAAGATGCATTCTGTCTTTGAAGTAGACACAAGAATTATTCCGTCTTCCAAGTAGACACAAGATGCATTCTGTCTTTGAAATAGACACAAGAATTATTCCGTCTTCCAAGTAGACACAATATGCATTCTGTCTTCAAAACAGACACAAGAAACATTCTGCCTTTGAAGTAGACACAAGAATTATTCCGTCTTCCAAGTAGACACAAGATACATTCTGTCTTTGAAGTAGACACAAGAATTATTCCGTCTTCCAAGTAGACACAAGATACATTCTGTCTTTGAAGTAGACATAAGAATTATTCCGTCTTCCAAGTAGACAAAAGATACATTCTGTCTTTGAAGTAGACACAAGAATTATTCCGTCTTCCAAGTAGACACAAGATACATTCTGTCTTTGAAATAGACACAAGATACATTCTGTCCAAGTAGACACAAGATACATTCTGTCTTCAAAACGGACACAGGAGAGGGAACCATCCCATTGAATAAAACATGGCAATGTATTTCTTAGGGATGGTAAAAGCTGCAAGAAAATGTAGTCAGACAAGATGGAAACTGTTAGAGAAGCGAGGGGGAAGGGCTCTTTAACAGCTGAGAGACTTAGCATTTAATGGTGTTTCCCTTCATTCAGTGTCGAGTGGCCGAGAAGGGAGCGATATCTTCGCCTAAATTATGCAGGCGAACATTCCATAGGGAAGAAGGAAAATGGAGTTAGCGTTGTGTTAACAGCTACGAGCTAAAATACTAATGCTGTCCTTGAAAAATTCGTTTTTGATGTACTGTACATATTTAAGGCGGTCAGAAATGTTATTCGTATAGATAATAAAACTTTATGTATATATATATATATATATATATATATATATATATATATATATATATATATATATATAACATGTATATATATATATATATATATATATATATATATATATATATATATATATATATATATATATATATATATATATTATGTATAGAGAGTATATGTATATATACATATATATGCAGTATGTATATATATATATATATATATATATATATATATATATATATATATATATATATATATATATATGTATATCAAAATGAGAACCTTATTAAAGCCTTAAAACATAAGCTAATTAAACTCAAAGATCTAGGGAAAGAATACTGATGGGAATAACACTAGGAGACAGAAAAAGAACAACACTGATACTACAGCAAACTAAAGTAAAGGATATTTTAACAACTTGTAAGAAAAAGGAATGTACAAAGCCAGGACATATAAAGAGAATGACGTATTGGATGGACATTAAGAATAACATTATAGGTCCCTAAAGATTGTAAAAGGAATAGGGGAAGGGAGAGAAGAAGATGGATTAAGGAACTAAGAAAATTTGCTGATATAGACTTGCATAGAAAGACCGTAAAAAGACAATAGAGGAAGGACATGTCTAAGGCCTTTCTTCTGCAGTGAACTATATATATATATATATATATATATATATATATATATATATATATATATATATATATATATGTATATATATATATATATATATATGTATATATATATATATATATATATATATATATATATATATATATATATATATATATATATATATATATATATATATACTAGTGTACACAGCACGTCAAAAAAGACGGCTAAATATTCAGATAGATACCCACGCACGCACACACACACACATATATCTATATATATATATATATATATATATATATATATATATATATATATATATATATATATATAATATGTATATATACACGCATATATATATATATATATATATACATGTATGTATATATATATATATATATATATATATATATATATATATATATATATATATATATATATATATATATATATATATTCATACAAGCCAAAAATACCTCTTAATATCGAATTCGCTCTGACTCGAGATCAGAGACCCAAGGGCGAATTAAGTTTATGTTAATAGCTTCTGGTCGGACAAGGATTCGAAACCCGGACCTAGTCGAAACTGAGGTTCCAGTGACTTACCACTTAGCCTCAGTTTCGACTTGGTTAGGTTCGAATCCTTGGCCAACCAGAAGCTATTATCATAAAGTTATTTCTCGCTAGGGTCTTTGTTCCCAAGTCAGAGTGAAATAGATGTTAAGAGGTATTTGTGGCTTATATAAATTTATGGGTAATTGTGAAAAAAAATATCATATTGTATGTATGTATATATATATATATATATATATATATATATATATATATATATATATATATATATCGAACTAAATTTCCTTTTACAAAGAGGTACAAAAAAGGTTCGTAAGAATTAGAATACCCGTTACAGTCTCAGCAAAAATTAACAACGTCTATGGTTGTTTATTTATGTCATTACACAGTTAATTAAAAACAAATCTAATTCAAAATTACTTTGATAAATATCATAATTCTTAGAATTTTGAATCAAAACTGCTTCAACTAGTTTTCGTCTATGTGTATCAGGCATTGATATCAATTTTTCCATATTCTTGAAATATATTGGATGATTTTCCCGTGTCATATGTTTAAAAACAGCGCTATTTTCATCTCCTCTTCTAATGGAATCTCTGTTCTCTTTTTCTTCTTTCGAAATTTACTGACTCTCATATATAAACCTTATCACATGTTCCACATGGTATATACATGCTTTATTGTTTGTGGTCTCTTTCCCTGATTTTGTCAGCCTATTTTAATAGTTACGTTATTTTTGTATACCGCATTAATTTTACAATTTTTCAGGCAGGTATCGAGTAACGTGTTGTCTTGGCCTGTTTGGGGAAAGACAAAAGACATTCATAGACCTTTAAGAAATGCTCTTATTCCTTCACAATATAGTATGTTTTTCTTGCTTTCAGGTTTGCTATTTCAATAAACTCAGAATCTTAGCCATGTTTTCTGAAAATCTTTTTAAGATAACTAATTTCCCCTTCAATAAGTTCCTGACCGCAAAGTTTATAAGCCCTTAAAAATAAGAGCTCTTGTATGGTTCGAAAATACATGTATATATTAATCTGAATGAGTTTCTTTTCTGTAAACTTCCTGAATTTTGTGAAGTAACCGAACGTTTTACAACTTTTGGACCCCAAGAATTAAATGGAGTATCAAGACGTGAGTGTTTTAAAATGATAGGCAAACTGTCTCATATGTTTGAAAACATTTAAAAAACAGCCCTTGGTTGAAGTATAGTTTGCAAGATAACATTGTTAATCTGTCGAATTTTCACATAACTACAAAGAAGAAATATATTCTCGGATATGATCTCTCGTTTTCTGTTACCATCAACTGACTACATTCTTGATTTTCTTCTAGATTTTGCAAGGTTTGAAAATAATCTAAAGTTGAATGGCAAAGATATTGATTTCTCTACTGTTAAAGGTTTTATTTTAGGAACTATCTTAGGTAATTTACAATGTAAAAAACCAGTTGCCAAAGAGTCTTTTATATATATATATATATATATATATATATATATATATATATATATATATATATATTTATTTATTTATACACACACACACACACACATATATATATATATATATATATATATATATATATATATATATATATATATATATATGTGTGTGTGTGTGTGTGTGTGTGTGTGTGTGTTTGTTTGTTTGTTTGTGTGTGCGTGTCTGTGAATATCAACCAAAAATAGGATTTAATACCAAAGGCAATCTTTGGAATATAGATTCAATGAAAACTCTTTTTATGATAAATATTTCCGGCTGGAACGGACTCGAACCTATGCCTCTGAGTCAAAATAATTCCAAGCAGTAGACACTACGTAAGAGCCATCATGATAGATATAAATTCCTTCTGAAGGAAACAGTATCTTTTCTTGCCAATTTCAGGAATCTGTTCTTAGACTTGAAATCAACCCATCTCCATCACGATAGGTAATTGACGAGCTTGGCGCACAAACACACAGACATTCACAAACTCTCACACACACACACACACACACACACACACATATATATATATATATATATATATATATATATATATATATATATATATATATATATATGTGTGTGTGTGTGTGTATACAGTATATATAAAGAGAGAGAGAGAGAGAGAGAGAGAGAGAGAGAGAGAGAGAGAGAGAGAGAGAGAGAGAGAGAGAGAGAGAGAGAGAGAATATAATATATACTAATACATATATGTGTATATACAGTCTATACAGAGAGAGAGAGAGAGAGAGAGAGAGAGAGAGAGAGAGAGAGAGAGAGAGAGAGAATATAATATATACTAATACATATATGTGTATATACAGTATATACAGAGAGAGAGAGAGAGAGAGAGAGAGAGAGAGAGAGAGAGAGAGAGAGAGAGAGAGAGAGACGGAGAGAAAACGTCCAGTAAGAATTGAAAGAAATTCCTTTGAAAGGAAACTTGGCATACCATTTAGCAGTAAGAAAACTTGAGAGAAACTTACAAAGACACCGGTGGCACCTACAAGACGTAGCGTGAATTTCCAGCGAGTGCTTTCTTTAATTCCAGGAGGACAAAACATCGCTAAGTGACATTCTTCGCTGGACTTTAAAAGCACAGTTTCTGGATTTAACTCTGGTCGCCTCCATTTTTCCAGTTTAACAGTTACTCAGATTTTAGTAATTTAAGGCGTTTTGGTATTGGACTTTCATACAGACAGACAGTTATATATCTATCTATCTATCTATATATATATATATATATATATATATATATATATATATATATATATATATATATATGTATATATATAAATATATATCTATATATATATATATATATATATATATATGTATATATATATATATATATATATATATATATATATATATATATATATATATATGTATATATATAAATATATGTATATATATATATATATATATATATATATATATATATATATATATATATATATATATATATAGGGTGGCAATAAAGTCTTTCCCGGATTTCTGACATTTATTACACACAAATCATATCAGAAGTAAAAGTTTTTTTTTTTCTTTTTTTTTTTATATCATCAAAAATGACTAAAGTTTTATTCACATTACTCATAAATTTCATGTGCTCCCTTGGTTGACCGGAGTACGTCTAAGAGACATTCTATCTCACGTCAGGTATTTTTCAATATCTCCATAGTTACAACTGCTAGAGCTGTGTTACTCCTGCCTTTAAGGTCTTAATATTAGGTACTGGTGCACTGTACACTTTATCCTTGGTATAACCCCATAAGAAAAAGTCAAGAGGGGTAATGTCTAGTAGGATTAAGTAAAGATAAGCACCCCGCAGGAACAGGGAGTGTTTATCTTTACTTGGTCAAATATGAGAGTGCTTTTCTTTACTTGTTTAAATACGCGTAAATTAACATTTCTAGTAGTTGCTTTAACGAGTGTTTTTTATTTTTTTGGTATTTGGAATAATTATTTATCTGGGGTGTATGTATGATAGCGGCCACCTGTATGTTTGATTACCGCTGAGTTTGAATACGGCAGTGTAAGGGGGTCGTAAGGGGCCGTTAGGACCCCCCCCCCCCCTCGGTAGGTAAGGACACGGCCTTAGGTTACTAAGGTTAGGGGGAAAAGATTAGGTTAGTTGATGTCCAATTTTAATCCACACGGGAGGAACTGGCCGCTGATATACATTAGGGAGTACTCATCTTTACTTGCTCAGAATTAAGGGTAGATGCAATCGTCCTTATAGGTACTCCTTCCTTGTGAATCTTCGGCAATCCGTACATATGGGAGAGAGGTGGTAAATAAGTCTGAAATTTACTGTACAACTCTTGACAATCTTTCTGGAGTAGAACTTTTAATCTCTTATTGTACTCTTCCTGCCATCGCTTAAGTGGATCTGTTATTAGTTTTTTGCATGTAGATTCATTATTTAGCAAAAATTCATTTTTTCGTGTAAGTATTAACGTCTAAAACAACGATTTTGTTATCTTTATCTGCTATTGTGATAAGAATATCTCTCCTCTTTTCCAGATCGTCAAGAGGAAAAAGATGAATTAATTCATTTATGTATTTATTTGTTAATTTATTTATTTATTTTAATGTTCCTGTTCTTAAAATATTCTATTTTTCATTGTTTCCTTTCCACACTGGGCTATTTTTCCTTCTTGGAGCCCTTTGGGCATTTAGTATCCTGCTTTTCCAACTAGGGTTGTAACTAAGCAAGTAATAATGATAATAATAATAACTCTAAAAAGGACTTAGAGACTTGAGTGGCAGCTGCTTCATTGTCTCCTGTTCTCATTATCCTCATTTTCGTCGGCAGCTCACCACTTGGGTTCCATCGTCAAAGTCTACAATTTCTGAGGTTGGTTAAGATAATTTTTCGTTACACTCTTTTTTTTTATAATGACGTACACACAAAGACAACACACACACACGCACACGCATTTTTTTTTTTTTTTTTTTTTTTTGCAGAAATGCCTCTCACTTACAATAACAGATTTCTACATTGGACGTTTTTAAGAATTAGCAAATTCCTTTATACTGATAGATTGATTATTCATATTCGCATATACGGGTTTTTACTTTGTCCTTAATAAGCGTTAGCGCGCGCACGCGCACACACACACACACACACACACACACGAACGTTACAGTATCATACATGGGCGCACTCACACTCACATCTGTACAGTATTCTAAATATAGTTCTTATGACATACACTCATTTGATGATGATAAATGGAAATTCTTGCATCTTTTTTTTACAACCTTTAACTTATTTATCAAATTATATAAATGATGTTGATTTAGAAGCGTGTTGTCCTTTGTGTTAATCTATGGAAATATGCATCGTTTTTATGGTGATATATGCAAGCATTGACCTTTACAAAAATACTTGGAAATACACCCACGTTTCTCCCACCTTATAGAGACCATTATATATTTGAATAGAATCTCAGATGTTTTTATACATCCCATTGATTATTCTTTCATTAATCTTATATGGTTCGATGAATGAGTAAATATAATAATAATAATAATAATAATAATAATAATAATAATAATAATAATAATAATTATTATTATTATTGTTTTTATTATTAGTATTATTATTATTAGCTCCACCAGGTACGAGAAGAGTTGGAAGACCCAGGCCCACAAGGCTGAGGAGTATGAAGCGTAAAGTAGGAGGTGATGAATGGATAAGTATTGAATTAAAAGCTCAAGATAGAAACGACTGGTGAGATCTAATCGAGGCCCTTTGTGGCAATAGGCCTAGGAGGAGATAAGGATAATGAGGAAGCTACAACCCTAGTTGGAAAAGCAGGATGCTATACGCCCAAGGGCTCCAACAGGGAAAATAGCCCAGTGAGGATAGGAAATAAGGAATTAAATAAATTATATGAGAAGTAATGAACGATTAAAATAAATAATTTCAAGAACAGTAACAACATTAAAACAAATCTTTCATATATAAACCATAAAAAAACTTTTATCAGCCTGTTCAACATAAAAAGATTTGCTGCAAGTTTGAACTTTTGAAGTTCTACCAATTCCACTACCCGATTAGGAAGATCAATCAACAACATGGTCACAGATTGAATAAAACTTCTTGAATACTAAATGGTTTGGAATTATATTTTTACCAATCTTTAATGATAAAGGTAGTAGGTTGGCCAGGGCACCAGACACCCGTTGAGATGCTACCACTAGAGAGTTAGGGCCATCTTTTAACTGGCCAGACAGTACTACATTGGATCCTTCTCTCTGGTTATGGTTCATTTTCTCTTTGCCTATACATACACTGAATAGTCTGGCATATTCTTTACATACACCTGACAACACTGAGATTATTAAACAATTCGTTTCATCCAAGGGATTGACTACTGCACTGTAATTGTTCATTGGCCAATTTCCCCTTTCTAAGGGTAGAAGAGACTCATTAGCTATGGTAAGCAGCTCTTCTAGGAGAAGGCACTCCAAAATCAAACCATTGCTCTCTAGTATAGGGTAGTGCCCTAGCCTCTGTACCATGATCTTCCACTGTCTTGGGTTAGAGTTCTCTTGCTTGAGGGTACACTCGGGCACACTATTCTATCTTATTTTTCTTCTTTTTGTTTTGTTAGTTTATCTAGTTTATATAGGAGATATTTATTTTAATGTTGTTACTCTTCTTAAAATATTTTATTTTTCCTTGTTTTCTTTAATCACTGGGCTATTTTCCAGTTGGAGCCCATGGGCTTATAAAATCCTGCTTCTCCAACTAGGGTAGTAGCTTAGAAAATAATAATAATAATAATAATAATAATAATAATAATAATAATAATAATAATAATAGCTGCATTCAGAAGTACCTATAGGATGAACCATGATTCCGATATAAGAAATCAGTTTTTTTAGATACTTCCAATTCATGAATCCTCAGATCTAAAAAAGCTCAGGATTGTTACGTACTGAAATGCAGCCCTATATGCCTTGTAAGCGAGGGATATGTCGGTGGGTGCCATGGCTGGGTGGTTCAAAAGTCTGGTTCATAATTTGTGTATGCATCCAAACCATGACTATCACCAATAAGTCCACTCAGGTGTTAATGGTGCCAGCACCACTATCCCTTAAGAATTTTCTGAGTTCCTGGAAGGTTGAATATTCTGTGTACAACTTCATACGAGATGAAAAATTTTATGGTGAAAAATATATGTATATGTGTGGCGAGGTGTTTTGTGTGTGTGTGTATTTATATATATATATATATATATATATATATATATATATATATATATATATATATATACATATATTTATATATATTTATATATATGTATATATATATACATATACACATATATATTACATATATATATATATATATATATATATATATATATATATATATATATATATATATGTGTGTGTGTGTGTGTTTATGTGTGTGTATGTCTATGTACTTGTGCCCAATATCAATAAAACTAACAGAGAGAGGTAGAGAGCCTTACCTTATTTTATTTTGTTTGGGTTCCCCCAGGTCCCTCAGTGTGAGGCACCTCGTATATCCACCAGAGAGTTGCTAATGCATCTTCCGGTGTATTTTGCATCTTCCAGTCTTGGATGGTCTGGGATGCATCTTAGGTATTTATCGAGCTTATTCTTAAACACATCTACGCTCACTCCTGATATGTTTCTTAGATGAGCTGGCAGCACATTAAATAGTCGCTGCATTATCGATGCTGGTGCGTAGTGGATTAATGTCCTGTGCGCCTTTCTCAGTTTACCTGGAATGCTTTTTGGCACTATTAATCTACCTCGGCTTGCTCTTTCTGATATTTTAAGCTCCATGATGTTTTCAGCAATTCCTTCTATTTGCTTCCATGCTTGTATTATCATGTAGCGTTCTCTTCTCCTTTCTAGACTGTATAGTTTTAAAAATTTCAGTCTTTCCCAGTAGTCAAGGTCCTTAACTTCTTCTATTCTAGCAGTATAGGACCTTTGTACACTCTCTATTTGCGCAATATCCTTTTGGTAGTGTGGGTACCATATCACATTGCAGTACTCGAGTGTACTACGCACATAAGTTTTGTAAAGCATAATCATGTGTTCAGCTTTCCTTGTTTTTAAGTGTCTGAATAACATTCCCATTTTTGCTTTACATTTAGCCAACAGTGTTGCTATTTGGTCGTTGCATAACATATTCCTATTTAACATTACACCAAGGTCTTTAATTGCTTCCTTGTTTGTGATTGTCTCATTATTAGGTCCCTTGTATGCATATACCATTCCTTCTCTGTTTCCATAATTTATTGATTCAAATTTATCGGAGTTAAATACCATCCTATTTATCTCCGCCCATTCATATATTTTGTTTAGATCTCTTTGTAGTGAGTTCCTATCTTCATCACAAGTAATTTCTCTACTTTTTCTTGTGTCATCGGCGAAACTTCTCACTACGGAGTTTTCAACATCACAGTCTATGTCTGAGATCATAATAACAAACAGCAGTGCAGCTAATACCGTACCTTGTGGCACACCAGATATTACCTGGGCTTCATCTGATTTCTCGTCATTTGCAACCACTATCTGTTTTCTGTTTTGCAGGAATTCTTTTACCCATTTTCCTATCTTTCCCACAATATTATGCTTTCTCATTTTTTTCTCCAATATGTTATGGTCTACCTTGTCAAAGGCTTTTGCAAAATCTAGATAGATCACATCTGTGTCTTTTTCATTTATCATATTTTTGTATATGTTTTCATAGTGTGCTATCAGTTGGGTCTGTGTACTTTTTCCAGGCACGAAACCATGTTGACCCATATTAAACAAATTATTTTTAACCAAATGGTTCATTATTTTCTTTTTTATTACCCTCTCATACACTTTCATAATATGTGATGTTAGACTAACAGGTCTATAATTGCTTGCCTCTAGTCTTGATCCACTTTTGAAGATAGGGGTTATATAAGCTAATTTATGTTTAACATATATCTCGCTCATATCTACACTTTGTCTTAGCAGTATTGCAAGCGGCTTCGCGATAGTGTTTGCAGTTTTTTTTAACAAAATCGCTGGGACTCCATCTGGTCCGGCTGCCGATCCATTTTTAATTTCGTTTATAGCCGTGACAATATCTGCTTCATTAATATCTATATCCGTTAGATATTCAACATTTTCTTCTCTCATTTCTGTTTCATTATTCTCATTCGCAATTCTTGGTGTGAACTCACTCTTATATTTTTCTGCTAATATGTTGCATATTTCCTTTTTTTCATTCGTTAGCCGTCCTTCAATTCTTAGAGGGCCTATTTCTAATCTCCCTTTATTCATCTTTTTTGCATAGGAGTAAAGTACTTTGGGGTTTCTTTTTATATTTTGAAGTGTCCTTTCTTCTAAGTCCCTTTTTTCCTTTTCTTTCGACTGTATAATCTTTTGTTCTGCATTTTCTATCTTACATTTTATTTCCCTCATTTTCCACACATTTTTTTCTTTTGCAAGATTTTTCTTCCACTTTCTAATTTTCTGAAATAAGATCCTTCTGTCTCTTGGTATGCACGTCTTTTGTGTATTGTTTTTTTTCGGTACATATTTTTCAACAATTTTCTCCAGTATATTGTACAGTATGTCCGTATTTACCTGTATATTATCACTTACAAATACATTTTTCCATTCTTTATTCAGTTCTTCATTTATTTCTGACCATTTTATATTCTTACTGTAAAAATTATATTTTCCATATCCTTCCCAAAGTTTTGTGCTTTTATTAATTCTGCGATCACTTGCTTTGGAATGGACTATCAATTCTATGACATTGTGGTCTGAAATTCCCGTGTTATACACTATTATTTCTTTAACATAATTCACCTCATTCACAAATACTAGATCTAGGACATTTTCCTTTCTTGTTGGAATGTGGTTTATTTGTTGCATATTATGTTCTAATAGCATATCTTGAAGCTTTTCAAATTGCCTCTTATCTTCTGCGCTACTATTACTA
>NC_090729.1:106805948-106820948 GCF_036898095.1 Palaemon carinicauda
AGACTTATTCTTTCTGCATTTGTCCACCTGATGAAGAAACAGTACAAGTGAATCTTCATCAGGTAACAAAGCATGCTAGACCAAGTCAGTCTTCTTCTCTCTGCTGCTTTTGTTACTGCTGCTGCTGCTCCTTGTCCTTTTCCTCCTACCAATGTTGCTGCTGGTCCTCCTTCTTCTTCTTCTTCTTCTTCTTCTTCTTCTTCTTCTTCTTCTTCTGTTGCTGCTGCTGCTGCTGAGAAGAAGTCAGACTTGTTCTTTCTGCATTTGTCCACCTGATGAAGAAACAGTACAGGTGAATCTTCATCAGGTAACAAAGCATACTAGACCAAGTCAGATTTCTTCTTTCTGCTGCTTATGTTACAGCTGATGCTGCTCTTACTCCCACTGTTTATATTTTTTTTCTGTATCGTGTATTTTTTTAGGATACTGGATTTTCTATTACTTTTTTTTTCATTTTCTTTTTTTTATATTTTTTTTGGATTTTTTTATATATATTTTTGGCGATTTTCTAGTTTTAATGTTTTTAATACTCCTCTACTTATAACTTACTCCTCTTCTTCATTGAAGATATTTTCAAGTGAATCAAATTTCCCGAGGACTTCCTTAACTATATGATCAATCCTGTTCTTCTTAGTGAATCTTTCAAGTCTTTCTTTTCTATTCAATTCTTCCAGAATTCGAATTTCCTTCTCTTTTTCCATGATGATTCTCTTAAGATTGATAATTTCTTCTGCCATTTGGTTCACCAGAAGATTCAATTGGTTCTTCACCTCAATGACATAGTGAAGATCAAGTCCTCTTTGTTTAATCTCTGCTTTTTCCTCTTCAATTCTTTCTTCCAAAATTTGAATTTCCTCTTCTTTGGCTTTGATAATTCTCTTCAGAGAAGTATTTTCGTCTTCTCTTTCTTTCTTTTCCTGGAGAACAATATTTAGTTCTTCTTGTACCTTTCTTCTTTCTTCTTTTTCTTCTTCAATGTTCTCCTCCATTGTAATCTTTTCCTCTTCTTTATCCATTATAATTCTCTTCAGAGAAGTAATTTCCTCTTCTCTTTCTTTCTTTTCCTGAAGAACGCTATTCAGTTCTTCTTGTACCTTTCTTCTTTCTTCTTCAATGTTCTCCTCCAATGTAATCTTTTCCTCTTCTTTATCCAGTATAATTTGCTTCAGAGAAGTATTTTCCTCTTCTCTTTCTTTCTTTTCCTGAAGAATGCTATTCAGTTCTTCTTGTACGTTTCTTCTTTCTTCTTCAATGTTCTCCTCCAATGTAATCTTTTCCTCTTCTTTATCCAGTATAATTTGCTTCAGAGAAGTATTTTCCTCTTCTCTTTCTTTCTTTTCCTGAAGAATGCTATTCAGTTCTTCTTGTACCTTTCTTCTTTCTTCTTCAATGTTCTCCTCCAATGTAATCTTTTCCTCTTCGCTATCCATTATAATTCTCTTCAGAGAAGTATTTTCCTCTTCTCTTTCTTTCTTTTCCTGAAGAACGCTATTCAGTTCTTCTTGTACCTTTCTTCTTTCTTCTTCAATGTTCTCCTCCAATGTAATCTTTTCCTCTTCTTTATCCAGTATAATTTGCTTCAGAGAAGTAATTTCCTCTTCTCTTTCTTTCTTTTCCTGAAGAACGCTATTCAGTTCTTCTTGTACCTTTCTTCTTTCTTCTTCAATGTTCTCCTCCAATGTAATCTTTTCCTCTTCTTTATCCAGTATAATTTGCTTCAGAGAAGTATTTTCCTCTTCTCTTTCTTTCTTTTCCTGAAGAATGCTATTCAGTTCTTCTTGTACCTTTCTTCTTTCTTCTTTTTCTTCTTCAATGTTCTCCTCCAATGTATTCTTTTCCTCTTCTTGATCCATTATAATTCTCTTCAGAGAAGTATTTTCCTCTTCTCTTTCTTTCTTTTCCTGAAGAACGCTATTCAGTTCTTCTTGTACCTTTCTTCTTTCTTCTTCAATGTTCTCCTCCAATGTAATCTTTTCCTCTTCTTTATCCAGTATAATTTGCTTCAGAGAAGTATTTTCCTCTTCTCTTTCTTTCTTTTCCTGAAGAATGCTATTCAGTTCTTCTTGTACCTTTCTTCTTTCTTCTTTTTCTTCTTCAATGTTCTCCTCCAATGTATTCTTTTCCTCTTCTTGATCCATTATAATTCTCTTCAGAGAAGTATTTTCCTCTTCTCTTTCTTTCTTTTCCTGAAGAACGCTATTCAGTTCTTCTTGTACCTTTCTTCTTTCTTCTTCAATGTTCTCCTCCAATGTAATCTTTTCCTCTTCTTTATCCATTATAATTCTCTTCAGAGAAGTATTTTCCTCTTCTCTTTCTTTCTTTTCCTGAAGAACGCTATTCAGTTCTTCTTGTACCTTTCTTCTTTCTTCTTCAATGTTCTCCTCCAATGTAATCTTTTCCTCTTCTTTATCCAGTATAATTTGCTTCAGAGAAGTATTTTCCTCTTCTCTTTCTTTCTTTTCCTGAAGAATGCTATTCAGTTCTTCTTGTACCTTTCTTCTTTCTTCTTTTTCTTCTTCAATGTTCTCCTCCAATGTATTCTTTTCCTCTTCTTGATCCATTATAATTCTCTTCAGAGAAGTATTTTCCTCTTCTCTTTCTTTCTTTTCCTGAAGAACGCTATTCAGTTCTTCTTGTACCTTTCTTCTTTCTTCTTCAATGTTCTCCTCCAATGTAATCTTTTCCTCTTCTTTATCCAGTATAATTTGCTTCAGAGAAGTATTTTCCTCTTCTCTTTCTTTCTTTTCCTGAAGAACGCTATTCAGTTCTTCTTGTACCTTTCTTCTTTCTTCTTCAATGTTCTCCTCCATTGTAATCTTTTCCTCTTCTTTATCCATTATAATTCTCTTCAGAGAAGTAATTTCCTCTTCTCTTTCTTTCTTTTCCTGAAGAACGCTATTCAGTTCTTCTTGTACCTTTCTTCTTTCTTCTTCAATGTTCTCCTCCAATGTAATCTTTTCCTCTTCTTTATCCAGTATAATTTGCTTCAGAGAAGTATTTTCCTCTTCTCTTTCTTTCTTTTCCTGAAGAATGCTATTCAGTTCTTCTTGTACCTTTCTTCTTTCTTCTTTTTCTTCTTCAATGTTCTCCTCCAATGTATTCTTTTCCTCTTCTTGATCCATTATAATTCTCTTCAGAGAAGTATTTTCCTCTTCTCTTTCTTTCTTTTCCTGAAGAACGCTATTCAGTTCTTCTTGTACCTTTCTTCTTTCTTCTTTTTCTTCTTCAATGTTCTCCTCCAATGTATTCTTTTCCTCTTCTTGATCCATTATAATTCTCTTCAGAGAAGTATTTTCCTCTTCTCTTTCTTTCTTTTCCTGAAGAATGCTATTCAGTTCTTCTTGTACCTTTCTTCTTTCTTCTTCAATGTTCTCCTCCAATGTAATCTTTTCCTCTTCTTTATCCATTATAATTCTCTTCAGAGAAGTATTTTCCTCTTCTCTTTCTTTCTTTTCCTGAAGAACGCTATTCAGTTCTTCTTGTACCTTTCTTCTTTCTTCTTCAATGTTCTCCTCCAATGTAATCTTTTCCTCTTCTTTATCCATTATAATTCTCTTCAGAGAAGTATTTTCCTCTTCTCTTTCTTTCTTTTCCTGAAGAACGCTATTCAGTTCTTCTTGTACCTTTCTTCTTTCTTCTTCAATGTTCTCCTCCAATGTAATCTTTTCCTCTTCTTTATCCAGTATAATTTGCTTCAGAGAAGTATTTTCCTCTTCTCTTTCTTTCTTTTCCTGAAGAATGCTATTCAGTTCTTCTTGTACCTTTCTTCTTTCTTCTTTTTCTTCTTCAATGTTCTCCTCCAATGTATTCTTTTCCTCTTCTTGATCCATTATAATTCTCTTCAGAGAAGTATTTTCCTCTTCTCTTTCTTTCTTTTCCTGAAGAACGCTATTCAGTTCTTCTTGTACCTTTCTTCTTTCTTCTTCAATGTTCTCCTCCAATGTAATCTTTTCCTCTTCTTTATCCAGTATAATTTGCTTCAGAGAAGTATTTTCCTCTTCTCTTTCTTTCTTTTCCTGAAGAATGCTATTCAGTTCTTCTTGTACCTTTCTTCTTTCTTCTTTTTCTTCTTCAATGTTCTCCTCCAATGTATTCTTTTCCTCTTCTTGATCCATTATAATTCTCTTCAGAGAAGTATTTTCCTCTTCTCTTTCTTTCTTTTCCTGAAGAACGCTATTCAGTTCTTCTTGTACCTTTCTTCTTTCTTCTTTTTCTTCTTCAATGTTCTCCTCCAATGTATTCTTTTCCTCTTCTTGATCCATTATAATTCTCTTCAGAGAAGTATTTTCCTCTTCTCTTTCTTTCTTTTCCTGAAGAATGCTATTCAGTTCTTCTTGTACCTTTCTTCTTTCTTCTTTTTCTTCTTCAATGTTCTCCTCCAATGTATTCTTTTCCTCTTCTTGATCCATTATAATTCTCTTCAGAGAAGTATTTTCCTCTTCTCTTTCTTTCTTTTCCTGAAGAACGCTATTCAGTTCTTCTTGTACCTTTCTTCTTTCTTCTTCAATGTTCTCCTCCAATGTAATCTTTTCCTCTTCTTTATCCAGTATAATTTGCTTCAGAGAAGTATTTTCCTCTTCTCTTTCTTTCTTTTCCTGAAGAATGCTATTCAGTTCTTCTTGTACCTTTCTTCTTTCTTCTTCAATGTTCTCCTCCAATGTAATCTTTTCCTCTTCTTTATCCATTATAATTCTCTTCAGAGAAGTATTTTCCTCTTCTCTTTCTTTCTTTTCCTGAAGAACGCTATTCAGTTCTTCTTGTACCTTTCTTCTTTCTTCTTCAATGTTCTCCTCCAATGTAATCTTTTCCTCTTCTTTATCCATTATAATTCTCTTCAGAGAAGTATTTTCCTCTTCTCTTTCTTTCTTTTCCTGAAGAACGCTATTCAGTTCTTCTTGTACCTTTCTTCTTTCTTCTTCAATGTTCTCCTCCAATGTAATCTTTTCCTCTTCTTTATCCAGTATAATTTGCTTCAGAGAAGTATTTTCCTCTTCTCTTTCTTTCTTTTCCTGAAGAATGCTATTCAGTTCTTCTTGTACCTTTCTTCTTTCTTCTTCAATGTTCTCCTCCAATGTAATCTTTTCCTCTTCTTTATCCATTATAATTCTCTTCAGAGAAGTATTTTCCTCTTCTCTTTCTTTCTTTTCCTGAAGAACGCTATTCAGTTCTTCTTGTACCTTTCTTCTTTCTTCTTCAATGTTCTCCTCCAATGTAATCTTTTCCTCTTCTTTATCCATTATAATTCTCTTCAGAGAAGTATTTTCCTCTTCTCTTTCTTTCTTTTCCTGAAGAACGCTATTCAGTTCTTCTTGTACCTTTCTTCTTTCTTCTTCAATGTTCTCCTCCAATGTAATCTTTTCCTCTTCTTTATCCAGTATAATTTGCTTCAGAGAAGTATTTTCCTCTTCTCTTTCTTTCTTTTCCTGAAGAATGCTATTCAGTTCTTCTTGTACCTTTCTTCTTTCTTCTTCAATGTTCTCCTCCAATGTAATCTTTTCCTCTTCTTTATCCAGTATAATTTGCTTCAGAGAAGTATTTTCCTCTTCTCTTTCTTTCTTTTCCTGAAGAATGCTATTCAGTTCTTCTTGTACCTTTCTTCTTTCTTCTTCAATGTTCTCCTCCAATGTAATCTTTTCCTCTTCTTTATCCAGTATAATTTGCTTCAGAGAAGTATTTTCCTCTTCTCTTTCTTTCTTTTCCTGAAGAATGCTATTCAGTTCTTCTTGTACCTTTCTTCTTTCTTCTTCAATGTTCTCCTCCAATGTAATCTTTTCCTCTTCTTTATCCAGTATAATTTGCTTCAGAGAAGTATTTTCCTCTTCTCTTTCTTTCTTTTCCTGAAGAATGCTATTCAGTTCTTCTTGTACCTTTCTTCTTTCTTCTTCAATGTTCTCCTCCAATGTAATCTTTTCCTCTTCTTTATCCAGTATAATTTGCTTCAGAGAAGTATTTTCCTCTTCTCTTTCTTTCTTTTCCTGAAGAATGCTATTCAGTTCTTCTTGTACCTTTCTTCTTTCTTCTTCAATGTTCTCCTCCAATGTAATCTTTTCCTCTTCTTTATCCAGTATAATTTGCTTCAGAGAAGTATTTTCCTCTTCTCTTTCTTTCTTTTCCTGAAGAATGCTATTCAGTTCTTCTTGTACCTTTCTTCTTTCTTCTTCAATGTTCTCCTCCAATGTAATCTTTTCCTCTTCTTTATCCATTATAATTCTCTTCAGAGAAGTATTTTCCTCTTCTCTTTCTTTCTTTTCCTGAAGAACGCTATTCAGTTCTTCTTGTACCTTTCTTCTTTCTTCTTCAATGTTCTCCTCCAATGTAATCTTTTCCTCTTCTTTATCCATTATAATTCTCTTCAGAGAAGTATTTTCCTCTTCTCTTTCTTTCTTTTCCTGAAGAATGCTATTCAGTTCTTCTTGTACCTTTCTTCTTTCTTCTTCAATGTTCTCCTCCAATGTAATCTTTTCCTCTTCTTTATCCAGTATAATTTGCTTCAGAGAAGTATTTTCCTCTTCTCTTTCTTTCTTTTCCTGAAGAATGCTATTCAGTTCTTCTTGTACCTTTCTTCTTTCTTCTTCAATGTTCTCCTCCAATGTAATCTTTTCCTCTTCTTTATCCAGTATAATTTGCTTCAGAGAAGTATTTTCCTCTTCTCTTTCTTTCTTTTCCTGAAGAATGCTATTCAGTTCTTCTTGTACCTTTCTTCTTTCTTCTTCAATGTTCTCCTCCAATGTAATCTTTTCCTCTTCTTTATCCAGTATAATTTGCTTCAGAGAAGTATTTTCCTCTTCTCTTTCTTTCTTTTCCTGAAGAATGCTATTCAGTTCTTCTTGTACCTTTCTTCTTTCTTCTTCAATGTTCTCCTCCAATGTAATCTTTTCCTCTTCTTTATCCAGTATAATTTGCTTCAGAGAAGTATTTTCCTCTTCTCTTTCTTTCTTTTCCTGAAGAACGCTATTCAGTTCTTCTTGTACCTTTCTTCTTTCTTCTTCAATGTTCTCCTCCAATGTAATCTTTTCCTCTTCTTTATCCAGTATAATTTGCTTCAGAGAAGTATTTTCCTCTTCTCTTTCTTTCTTTTCCTGAAGAATGCTATTCAGTTCTTCTTGTACCTTTCTTCTTTCTTCTTCAATGTTCTCCTCCAATGTAATCTTTTCCTCTTCTTTATCCAGTAAAATTTGCTTCAGAGAAGTATTTTCCTCTTCTCTTTCTTTCTTTTCCTGAAGAACGCTATTCAGTTCTTCTTGTACCTTTCTTCTTTCTTCTTTTTCTTCTTCAATGTTCTCCTCCAATGTAATCTTTTCCTCTTCTTGATCCATTATAATTCTCTTCAGAGAAGTATTTTCCTCTTCTCTTTCTTTCTTTTCCTGAAGAACGCTATTCAGTTCTTCTTGTACCTTTCTTCTTTCTTCTTCAATGTTCTCCTCCAATGTAATCTTTTCCTCTTCTTTATCCAGTAAAATTTGCTTCAGAGAAGTATTTTCCTCTTCTCTTTCTTTCTTTTCCTGAAGAATGCTATTCAGTTCTTCTTGTACCTTTCTTCTTTCTTCTTCAATGTTCTCCTCCAATGTAATCTTTTCCTCTTCTTTATCCATTATAATTCTCTTCAGAGAAGTATTTTCCTCTTCTCTTTCTTTCTTTTCCTGAAGAACGCTATTCAGTTCTTCTTGTACCTTTCTTCTTTCTTCTTCAATGTTCTCCTCCAATGTAATCTTTTCCTCTTCTTTATCCAGTATAATTTGCTTCAGAGAAGTATTTTCCTCTTCTCTTTCTTTCTTTTCCTGAAGAATGCTATTCAGTTCTTCTTGTACCTTTCTTCTTTCTTCTTCAATGTTCTCCTCCAATGTAATCTTTTCCTCTTCTTTATCCATTATAATTCTCTTCAGAGAAGTATTTTCCTCTTCTCTTTCTTTCTTTTCCTGAAGAACGCTATTCAGTTCTTCTTGTACCTTTCTTCTTTCTTCTTCAATGTTCTCCTCCAATGTAATCTTTTCCTCTTCTTTATCCAGTATAATTTGCTTCAGAGAAGTATTTTCCTCTTCTCTTTCTTTCTTTTCCTGAAGAATGCTATTCAGTTCTTCTTGTACCTTTCTTCTTTCTTCTTCAATGTTCTCCTCCAATGTAATCTTTTCCTCTTCTTTATCCAGTATAATTTGCTTCAGAGAAGTATTTTCCTCTTCTCTTTCTTTCTTTTCCTGAAGAATGCTATTCAGTTCTTCTTGTACCTTTCTTCTTTCTTCTTCAATGTTCTCCTCCAATGTAATCTTTTCCTCTTCTTTATCCATTATAATTCTCTTCAGAGAAGTATTTTCCTCTTCTCTTTCTTTCTTTTCCTGAAGAACGCTATTCAGTTCTTCTTGTACCTTTCTTCTTTCTTCTTCAATGTTCTCCTCCAATGTAATCTTTTCCTCTTCTTTATCCAGTATAATTTGCTTCAGAGAAGTATTTTCCTCTTCTCTTTCTTTCTTTTCCTGAAGAATGCTATTCAGTTCTTCTTGTACCTTTCTTCTTTCTTCTTTTTCTTCTTCAATGTTCTCCTCCAATGTATTCTTTTCCTCTTCTTGATCCATTATAATTCTCTTCAGAGAAGTATTTTCCTCTTCTCTTTCTTTCTTTTCCTGAAGAACGCTATTCAGTTCTTCTTGTACCTTTCTTCTTTCTTCTTCAATGTTCTCCTCCAATGTAATCTTTTCCTCTTCTTTATCCAGTATAATTTGCTTCAGAGAAGTATTTTCCTCTTCTCTTTCTTTCTTTTCCTGAAGAATGCTATTCAGTTCTTCTTGTACCTTTCTTCTTTCTTCTTTTTCTTCTTCAATGTTCTCCTCCAATGTAATCTTTTCCTCTTCTTTATCCATTATAATTCTCTTCAGAGAAGTATTTTCCTCTTCTCTTTCTTTCTTTTCCTGAAGAACGCTATTCAGTTCTTCTTGTACCTTTCTTCTTTCTTCTTCAATGTTCTCCTCCAATGTAATCTTTTCCTCTTCTTTATCCAGTATAATTTGCTTCAGAGAAGTATTTTCCTCTTCTCTTTCTTTCTTTTCCTGAAGAATGCTATTCAGTTCTTCTTGTACCTTTCTTCTTTCTTCTTCAATGTTCTCCTCCAATGTAATCTTTTCCTCTTCTTTATCCAGTATAATTTGCTTCAGAGAAGTATTTTCCTCTTCTCTTTCTTTCTTTTCCTGAAGAATGCTATTCAGTTCTTCTTGTACCTTTCTTCTTTCTTCTTCAATGTTCTCCTCCAATGTAATCTTTTCCTCTTCTTTATCCATTATAATTCTCTTCAGAGAAGTATTTTCCTCTTCTCTTTCTTTCTTTTCCTGAAGAACGCTATTCAGTTCTTCTTGTACCTTTCTTCTTTCTTCTTCAATGTTCTCCTCCAATGTAATCTTTTCCTCTTCTTTATCCAGTATAATTTGCTTCAGAGAAGTATTTTCCTCTTCTCTTTCTTTCTTTTCCTGAAGAACGCTATTCAGTTCTTCTTGTACCTTTCTTCTTTCTTCTTCAATGTTCTCCTCCATTGTAATCTTTTCCTCTTCCCTATCCATTATAATTCTCTTCAGAGAAGTATTTTCCTCTTCTCTTTCTTTCTTTTCCTGAAGAACGCTATTCAGTTCTTCTTGTACCTTTCTTCTTTCTTCTTCAATGTTCTCCTCCAATGTAATCTTTTCCTCTTCTTTATCCAGTATAATTTGCTTCAGAGATGTATTTTCCTCTTCTCTTTCTTTCTTTTCGTGAAGAACGCTATTCAGTTCTTCTTGTACCTTTCTTCTTTCTTCTTCAATGTTCTCCTCCAATGTAATCTTTTCCTCTTCTTTATCCAGTATAATTTGCTTCAGAGAAGTATTTTCCTCTTCTCTTTCTTTCTTTTCCTGAAGAATGCTATTCAGTTCTTCTTGTACCTTTCTTCTTTCTTCTTTTTCTTCTTCAATGTTCTCCTCCAATGTAATCTTTTCCTCTTCTTGATCCATTATAATTCTCTTCAGAGAAGTATTTTCCTCTTCTCTTTCTTTCTTTTCCTGAAGAACGCTATTCAGTTCTTCTTGTACCTTTCTTCTTTCTTCTTCAATGTTCTCCTCCAATGTAATCTTTTCCTCTTCTTTATCCAGTATAATTTGCTTCAGAGAAGTATTTTCCTCTTCTCTTTCTTTCTTTTCCTGAAGAATGCTATTCAGTTCTTCTTGTACCTTTCTTCTTTCTTCTTTTTCTTCTTCAATGTTCTCCTCCAATGTAATCTTTTCCTCTTCTTGATCCATTATAATTCTCTTCAGAGAAGTATTTTCCTCTTCTCTTTCTTTCTTTTCCTGAAGAATGCTATTCAGTTCTTCTTGTACCTTTCTTCTTTCTTCTTCAATGTTCTCCTCCAATGTAATCTTTTCCTCTTCTTTATCCAGTATAATTTGCTTCAGAGAAGTATTTTCCTCTTCTCTTTCTTTCTTTTCCTGAAGAACGCTATTCAGTTCTTCTTGTACCTTTCTTCTTTCTTCTTCAATGTTCTCCTCCAATGTAATCTTTTCCTCTTCTTTATCCATTATAATTCTCTTCAGAGAAGTATTTTCCTCTTCTCTTTCTTTCTTTTCCTGAAGAACGCTATTCAGTTCTTCTTGTACCTTTCTTCTTTCTTCTTCAATGTTCTCCTCCAATGTAATCTTTTCCTCTTCTTTATCCAGTATAATTTGCTTCAGAGAAGTATTTTCCTCTTCTCTTTCTTTCTTTTCCTGAAGAACGCTATTCAGTTCTTCTTGTACCTTTCTTCTTTCTTCTTCAATGTTCTCCTCCAATGTAATCTTTTCCTCTTCTTTATCCAGTATAATTTGCTTCAGAGAAGTATTTTCCTCTTCTCTTTCTTTCTTTTCCTGAAGAACGCTATTCAGTTCTTCTTGTACCTTTCTTCTTTCTTCTTCAATGTTCTCCTCCAATGTAATCTTTTCCTCTTCTTTATCCATTATAATTCTCTTCAGAGAAGTATTTTCCTCTTCTCTTTCTTTCTTTTCCTGAAGAACGCTATTCAGTTCTTCTTGTACCTTTCTTCTTTCTTCTTCAATGTTCTCCTCCAATGTAATCTTTTCCTCTTCTTTATCCATTATAATTCTCTTCAGAGAAGTATTTTCCTCTTCTCTTTCTTTCTTTTCCTGAAGAACGCTATTCAGTTCTTCTTGTACCTTTCTTCTTTCTTCTTCAATGTTCTCCTCCAATGTAATCTTTTCCTCTTCTTTATCCATTATAATTCTCTTCAGAGAAGTATTTTCCTCTTCTCTTTCTTTCTTTTCCTGAAGAACGCTATTCAGTTCTTCTTGTACCTTTCTTCTTTCTTCTTCAATGTTCTCCTCCAATGTAATCTTTTCCTCTTCTTTATCCAGTATAATTTGCTTCAGAGAAGTATTTTCCTCTTCTCTTTCTTTCTTTTCCTGAAGAACGCTATTCAGTTCTTCTTGTACCTTTCTTCTTTCTTGTTCAATGTTCTCCTCCATTGTAATCTTTTCCTCTTCCCTATCCATTATAATTCTCTTCAGAGAAGTATTTTCCTCTTCTCTTTCTTTCTTTTCCTGAAGAACGCTATTCAGTTCTTCTTGTACCTTTCTTCTTTCTTCTTCAATGTTCTCCTCCAATGTAATCTTTTCCTCTTCTTTATCCAGTATAATTTGCTTCAGAGAAGTAATTTCCTCTTCTCTTTCTTTCTTTTCCTTAAGAACGCTATTCAGTTCTTCTTGTACCTTTCTTCTTTCTTCTTTTTCTTCTTCAATGTTCTCCTCCAATGTAATCTTTTCCTCTTCTTGATCCAGTATAATTTGCTTCAGAGAAGTATTTTCCTCTTCTCTTTCTTTCTTTTCCTGAAGAACGCTATTCAGTTCTTCTTGTACCTTTCTTCTTTCTTCTTCAATGTTCTCCTCCAATGTAATCTTTTCCTCTTCTTTATCCAGTATAATTCTCTTCAGAGATGTATTTTCCTCTTCTCTTTCTTTCTTTTCCTGAAGAATGCTATTCAGTTCTTCTTGTACCTTTCTTCTTTCTTCTTCAATGTTCTCCTCCAATGTAATCTTTTCCTCTTCTTTATCCATTATAATTCTCTTCAGAGAAGTATTTTCCTCTTCTCTTTCTTTCTTTTCCTGAAGAACGCTATTCAGTTCTTCTTGTACCTTTCTTCTTTCTTCTTCAATGTTCTCCTCCAATGTATTCTTTTCCTCTTCTTTATCCAGTATAATTTGCTTCAGAGAAGTATTTTCCTCTTCTCTTTCTTTCTTTTCCTGAAGAACGCTATTCAGTTCTTCTTGTACCTTTCTTCTTTCTTGTTCAATGTTCTCCTCCATTGTAATCTTTTCCTCTTCCCTATCCATTATAATTCTCTTCAGAGAAGTATTTTCCTCTTCTCTTTCTTTCTTTTCCTGAAGAACGCTATTCAGTTCTTCTTGTACCTTTCTTCTTTCTTCTTCAATGTTCTCCTCCAATGTAATCTTTTCCTCTTCTTTATCCAGTATAATTTGCTTCAGAGAAGTAATTTCCTCTTCTCTTTCTTTCTTTTCCTTAAGAACGCTATTCAGTTCTTCTTGTACCTTTCTTCTTTCTTCTTTTTCTTCTTCAATGTTCTCCTCCAATGTAATCTTTTCCTCTTCTTGATCCAGTATAATTTGCTTCAGAGAAGTATTTTCCTCTTCTCTTTCTTTCTTTTCCTGAAGAACGCTATTCAGTTCTTCTTGTACCTTTCTTCTTTCTTCTTCAATGTTCTCCTCCAATGTAATCTTTTCCTCTTCTTTATCCAGTATAATTCTCTTCAGAGATGTATTTTCCTCTTCTCTTTCTTTCTTTTCCTGAAGAATGCTATTCAGTTCTTCTTGTACCTTTCTTCTTTCTTCTTCAATGTTCTCCTCCAATGTAATCTTTTCCTCTTCTTTATCCAGTATAATTTGCTTCAGAGAAGTATTTTCCTCTTCTCTTTCTTTCTTTTCCTGAAGAACGCTATTCAGTTCTTCTTGTACCTTTCTTCTTTCTTCTTCAATGTTCTCCTCCAATGTAATCTTTTCCTCTTCTTTATCCAGTATAATTCTCTTCAGAGATGTATTTTCCTCTTCTCTTTCTTTCTTTTCCTGAAGAACGCTATTCAGTTCTTCTTGTACCTTTCTTCTTTCTTCTTCAATGTTCTCCTCCAATGTAATCTTTTCCTCTTCTTTATCCAGTATAATTTGCTTCAGAGAAGTATTTTCCTCTTCTCTTTCTTTCTTTTCCTGAAGAACGCTATTCAGTTCTTCTTGTACCTTTCTTCTTTCTTCTTCAATGTTCTCCTCCAATGTAATCTTTTCCTCTTCTTTATCCAGTATAATTTGCTTCAGAGAAGTATTTTCCTCTTCTCTTTCTTTCTTTTCCTGAAGAATGCTATTCAGTTCGTCTTGTACCTTTCTTCTTTCTTCTTCAATGTTCTCCTCCAATGTAATCTTTTCCTCTTCTTTATCCAGTATAATTTGCTTTAGAGATGTATTTTCCTCTTCTCTTTCTTTCTTTTCTTGAAGAACAATATTTAGTTTTTCTTGCACTTTTCTTCTTTCTTCTTTTTCTTCTTCGATTGCCTCTATCACTCTTTCTATAACCTTATGCTTGTCTAAAATGATTTGCTCCAGAGAAGTAATTTCTTCGTTGCTCTCTTTCATCCTTACAAGAAGGGAATTTAGTTCTTGTTCCAACTTTCCTCTTCTTTCTTGATCCTCTTTAATTTTTTCAATCATCATCTCTTTATCATCTGCGTTGTTCTTGATAATTTTCTTCAGAGAAATAATTTCCTCTTCTCTTTCTTTCATCCTTTCAAGAGCGCAGTTTAGTTCTTGATTTATCTTTTCTTTTTCATCTCGTTCCTCTTCAATTTTCAGCGCCATGTTCCTTTCCATCTCCTCCAGTTGATGATCCAAATCTTCCTTGCTTTCTAGAGCGTTTCGTGAGTCTTCTTCCAACCGAAGCTTTTCAAAATCTGTCGGTTGATCTCCGTCACGATTCCAGTAACTCATAAACTTGCGGTACCCAAAGATCACAAGTCCAGTAACAATAGGTAGGCCGAAAGCAAATGCCGCTTTTCCGACGAAATTCCTCTGCGGGGCCGCCGCGGTCGGTTCTGCTGCAAGTTGTGCTCTCACCTCGAATGGCCGCTGCTCTTCTTCACAAGAGCTTCTTACGGCCCCAAATCGAAGGCGTGTAAAAGTATTGAATAACTCCCAAGAAATAACACCCAATAACCAAGTAATAAAATCTGCGTTTGTAGACATTTTTGTATATCTTGACGAGTGTAGTGATTCAGCTACTGTATATTTTGAAAAAATAAAAGTTGGCTCTAGAGGAGGTTGCTGGACTTCAGACTCCAAGATGATCTGCGGAGTCTCCAGGGAACCGTCTTTGACAACGGGTGGAATAACCGGCTTCAGACGACTCTTTCATTACGAGATGCAGAATTGCTAAGAATTCTCTTTGCATCAATAGGCGTAGGATGAAATGAGGATGAATTGCAAGAGCTTCAACAACAACAACAACAAGGACATGTCTTCGTACTGGCAGAGGAGATTCGAATATTTGCAGTCTTGAAGAATGCAGCTTAACTCCTCCGAAGACTTAATCCCTTCTCCGTGAGGATGATCATTTTTCATCTTCATGCAAAACGCATTCTGAAATATTCAGGTTTTCTCTTTTAGATTTGAGATTTTTCATAGTTTTAACTTTCATTTTCAATCTTTTTTTTTATATATTAAATTACAAATTTCAAGTAGGATAGTAAAACGCTGAAAATTATCTTATCCCTCAGTTTTCTTTTCTTTTATTTACCGCATTCTTCCACTCGTATTATGCTTCCATCCTCAAATATTCTCTTCTGTTTCTGAAGATTCCTCGCCTTCCTTTGGCCTTCCATTCCAGTCGCAAGGAACTGAATTCTCCAGCTCCGGGCTTCTTCAAGCCGACGACGATTTGGCGCTCCGCCATCTTGTCTCTTCACGTCTTCATCCAAACGTTTTCCGAATACGTTCATTCTTCTTG
>NC_090729.1:106830948-106878448 GCF_036898095.1 Palaemon carinicauda
AGAGAGAGAGAGAGAGAAACATCCCAGAATAGTTAAAAAAAGTGTTGGAAAACGAAGAAATCCCTTGCTCTGTGCATGGCATTTCATACGATATCAAATCACTACTTTGGCTAACTCTCTCACTCCCTGTAACATACAGATTGTGAAATGATCTTTCTAATCAAACGTTAATAAGAAGCGCAGAGACCTCAGTTCCAGCCCCCTTTCAACAAGCACATGGAATACGAGCACAGAGCTTGAAAAAATAGTTCTTCTAGGAGAAAGACACTCTAAAATCAAACCATTGTTCTCTAGTCTTGGGTAGTGCTATAGCCTCTGTACCCTGGTCTTCCACTGTCTTGGGTTAGAGTTCTCTTGCTTGAGGGTACACTCGGGCACGCTATTCTATCTAATTTCTCTTCCTCTTGTTTTGTTTAAAGTTTTTATAGTTTACATAAGAAATAATTAATGTTGATACTGTTCTTCAAATATATTTTTCCTTGTTTCCTTTATTCACTGGGCTATTTTCCCTGTTGGGGCCACTGGGCTTGTAGCAATCCTGCTTTTCCACCTAGGGTTGTAGCTAAGCAAGTAATAATAATAATAATAATAATAATAATAATAATAATAATAATAATAATAATAATTAATAATAACAAATTGAAATACGAAATGCCCAGCCATTTCCATCTAAATTCAACACAAGAATTTATTTCGAATTACATTTAGTAATGGCATTTTATGAAAAATAATTGTCAAACGTTCAACCTTATTGAAATTCGAGAGAGAGAGAGAGAGAGAGAGAGGAGAGAGAGAGAGAGAGAGAGAGAGAGAGAGCCGTAGATTCCTTCCCCATCCATTTTAATTTACACTATAATTCTTATATATATATATATATATATATATATATATATATATATATATATATATATATATATATATATATGTATATATATATACTAGTAACAAAAGTTAAAGGAGGACCAAAAAGAAAAGAAAATGAAAGAGGAAGGAGGAGGAGGAGGAGCAGCAGCAGCAGCAGCAGTAGCAGGAGCACCAGAGGCGGTGGCAGCAGCAGCAGTAGCAGGAGCACCAGAGGCGGTGGCAGCAGCAGCAGCAGCGGTGGCGGCGATAGCAGCAGAGGCAGCAGCAACAGCTGTAGTAGCAGTGCAGAAAAAGCAACAACAGCAGAACCAGCAGTAAAAAATCAGCTTCAGAAGAAGCAGTACCAACAGGAAGAGGAGCAGCATCAGCAGTAGCATAAGAAGCATCAATAACAGGAGGAAGAAGAGTAGAATCAGCAGCAATAATCTACTCTGCATACCTAGTGGATATTCTGCAAATGGACTCAGCAGAAAGAAGAAATCTGACTTGGTCTATTATGCTTTGTTCCTTGATGAAGATTCACCTGTAGTTTCTTTGTCAGTTGGACAAATGCAGAAAAGACAAGTTTGACATTCTCTTAGTATGCTGTGCTCCCTAAAAAATATTCCCTGTATACAGATACATATTAGAAAAACAGGAGGATGACCATCAGCAGCAGCAGCAGTAGCAGTGCAGAGGCAGCAGCAGTAACAGCAGTGCAGAAGAAGCAGCAGAAGCAGCAGCACCAATAATCTAATAGGGATACCTGGGTGATATTCTGCAAATGGACTGGACAGAGGAAAGAATTATGACTTTCTATTATGCTTTGTTCCTTGATGAAGATTCACTTGTACTGTTTCTTTGTAAGGAGCACAAATAGTCCAATATCTACATATATTCTTTTATACCTACACCTTTGTGTATTTGTGAGAGAATAATCTAGAAAATGGGCTTTGCAAAAATAGAAAGTCAAGACTTCTTTCCTGAGCTGCCAATATAGGTTTTTCAAACGCCAACTTTGTAATTCAGAGGGAATAATCATACACCGAATAGAGAGAAGAAAGTTACTTTCTGATGGTAATTTGTGTTCCTTGGTGAAGACCTTTTTGCAAAAGATCTTTGTCTTGTGGGTAAAATGTCAGATATCTACATCAGTTCTTTTATATATAAACCCTCAGAAAGAAGAGTGTACTGCAGAAAGGAATTGAGGCTGGATAATTTTGTGGATTGGCTTGTTAGGTCAATGAGATTTTTCCATGCCAACTGACACTAGCTAGCACAGGCAAGTCCGTGACATTAGGCACATGAACAAGCCTTCATCTCCCATTAATAATGCTGCAGGAAAACCAATCAGTTCCTTAACCTCACCTCATCTATTGAGGAACTTGAAATGTAACCTTCGGTAATGATTGGCTGCTATTCGTAATAGTCCAACCTTTGATGTGCTCAGTCTTAAGTGTCCTGTGGTGTATTTTGTTTCTGGAATGATTTCAAGAAATTAAAAGACGTGAGCAGGGTCGTGGGAACCAAGACTGCAGCTATTTTCCATGAAAATAGAAGTACACTAAACCCACCTGATGAGCCCTTTGGAAAGGGCGAAACCCTTATACGGTGGTAGTGCTAATCATAGTAACAATAGTGCTATTAATTACATAAATGAATACATATGAATATATATATATATATATATATATATATATATATATATATATATATATATATATATATATGTATATATATGTATATGTATATATATACATATTAAAGTAAGCCATATATTTTTTATACATTAATGTCTGGATTCTCTTAACGACCTCGGGATCAGAGCCCCAGGCGAAATCACACAAAGACAATACCTTGTGACCGGCAGGAGTCGAACCCTGGTAGTGCAAATATATATATAAAATGTATACCTATCTATCTATCTATCTACCTATATATACATGTATATATATATAAATATAAATATATAGATATATATGTGTATATGTGTATGTATATATATATATATATATATATATATATATATATATATATATATATATATATATATATATATACCTATATATATATATATATACATATACATATGTATATATATACATATATATATGTGTGTATACACATATATGTAGATAGATATAGGTATGCATAATCATCTAATTTATTATACAATTTCTTTTACTCATTCTTCGTTATATCGGCGAATGACCTTAGTAATGGCCAACGATGGACTCTACGTAAATTCCGTAACCCTTCCATCCATTTCTTAAGCCTATAAGATTAGGACTCCAGTAAAAGCCTAAAGGTCATTTCAAACAAACCTTGTTCATTATTGCTACTTCATTCCATCTCTCTTATATAAAGCAATGTTTTAATAAGTACAGGCAGTTAATCGACAGCACTTACAAAGTCCACTACTACACGTGTACTGTACGAGAGAGAGAGAGAGAGAGAGAGAGAGAGAGAGAGAGAGAGAGAGAGAGAGAGAGAAAACTAGGGTGTCATGAAGGAAGCGAATGTACGTAAGAATAATGACTGCAAATAATTCCAGTAAACGTAGAACTAAACTATATAAATATGGAAATAATCTCTATTTTTCGCTAAAGATAATCAAGAGTTACAACGTTTAAGACTTGAATGTCAAATTCCACTCGGACAAAGATACGCTTAGTCAGTTAATCAGAAATATTTTGATGTAGATACGATGCATTGAAAAAAAAAAAAAAGAGCTTTTCTCACCAGCCACTTTGGTTTGGTTTGGCATTGCCCTAACAAGCAGGAAAATGGCCTAGAGACTAACCATAAATACATATGATCAGCGCCCAAGCCCCCTTCTCCACCCAAGCTAGGACCAAGGCAGGCCAGGCAATGGCTGTTGGTGACTCACCAGATGGACCTATAGGCTCCCCAGACCGCCTCCCACTTGTAAGCTCACAAAGATGGTGAGGTTGCAGCGACCAAAGAAACTAACGAGTTTGAGAGGGATTCGAACCCCAGTCAGGCGTTCACCAGTCAAGGACGGTACCACGTCGGCTAGCAGTGAAAGTTCCCCATGCCATCTACATACATTGCTATGCACATAGGCTGCACCTAGTCCTCATTGACTGTGTGAAGAACCTTGATGACTTTGCAGATTTCTTCTCATCTCTATAGACTTTGTATAACTATGTTTCAAATAGCAACTCGAGAGATGAGCTTTTTGTTAAATTAAAAGAGGAGCTGGAACAGCAGGTACGAGAAATAGAGAGAACAGTTGCCACTAGATGGTTCTATTGGTGAATGATAATTTACAAAATTCGTGTACGATATGAAGCTATTCTTGCAGAACTTATTTCTCTTTTTGAGTCTAATGAAGCTTCTATGGAAGCAACTGGTCTGAAGGAAAAAATGGAGTCTTGCAGATTCATAGTTTGTTATAGTAGTGATCTATTTTGAAAAACTATTCCCATTTCTATAAATATTTACCGTAAAATTTTTCTTTCAATGGTAACTATATCATTATTACCAAATTATTATTATTTTTATTATTATTATTATTATTATTATTAATATCATTATTATTATTATCATTATTATTTTTATTATTATCATCATCATCCATATCAATGTTTAAATTCAAAATTTGCACTATTTATTATTCCGCCCTTCTTTATTATACGAATATACATTTCCATTTATTTTTAGGCTAAAAATCTCATTTATATGTGTATGTGTATATGTGTATGTATATGTGCATGTGTGTGTATATGTATTTGTATATGTATGCATATGTGTATACTTATGTATATATATGTGTACATTTAGTTTACTATATCAATATTTACTTTTTATAATTTTTTTTTAATTGATGATATTATTTTATTTGTATTATTGCCCGAAGAGCTCTGCTCCACATGGGCTTGGACCGAATCTTTTTTGTAAATATTTTGTATGTAAATATGTTTTTGTCCAATAAACATTATTATTATTATTATTATTATTATCTTAGCTACAACTCTAAATGGAAAAGCAGGATGTTATAAGCCCAAAGGCTCCAACAGGGAAAATATCCCAGTAAGGTAAGGAAATATGGAAATAAACTATATGAAAAGTAATAAAAAATTAAAATGAAATATTTTAAAAACAGTAACAGCATTAAAACATTAAACTATTTAATGGACAGTAACAACATTAAGACATATCTTCCATACATAAACAATAAAAAATGACAGCTTCAACATAAAAACATATATAGCAAAAATTCATATATGCTTGTACATAGAAGCTACCAGCAACTACCGCATATGTGAAGATGATGACAAAGTTTAATATATTAAATTCATGTACAGGATGCAATAGATTTTAGAATTAGTATAAAAGACTTAAATCTTCTCTGTACATGTATATGATCGTGTATATATATATATATATATATATATATATATATATATTTATATATATATACATATATATATATATTTATATATATACATATATATAATTATGTATATATACATATATATATATATATATATATATATATATATATTATATACATATAATATATATATGTAAGTATTTATGTATGTATGTATTTGTGTGTTTGTATATATATATATATATATATATATATATATATATACATAAATATACCATATATATATATATATATATATATATATATATATATACTGTATATATATATAACGTAGTAAGAATTTGGTCTTGAAAGGATTAGGAATTGTAGGGGCAAGAGGATGTTATTATTATTATTGATTGCTAAACTACAACCCTAGTTGGAAAAGCAGGATGCCATAAGCCCACAGGCTCCAACAGGGAAAATAGCCTAGTGAGGTAAGGAAATAAAGAAAAACTACGAGAAGATTATGATCATTAACAACCTTAAAATGAATTTTTTCCTAAATAAACTATAAAAAATTGAAAATAAGAAGAGGATATAAACTTCAAAATAATGACAGGAAGAGAAAAAAGACAGAATAGTGTAATCGAGTGTACCCTGAAGCAAGAGAACTCTAACCCAAGACAGTGGAAGACCATGGTACAGAGGCTCTAGAAGGGATAAAACTACTGTACATGAATGAAAAGGAAATGGATCGAAAAACATTTACATTTAATACTGGCTGTATCACATTGAATTATTTCAAGTACACTGTAAAAAGATATGGTAAACAGTTGATCCAGGTACACGATACAAAGATCTGGAAGGCAATCATTTTAGGTAAAGCGTACAAATATCTGGAAAGTAATTCTTCCAGGTATACGGTACAAAGATCTGGACAGCAATTATTCCAGGTACACGGTACAAAGATCTGGACAGCAATTATTCCAGGTACACGGTACAAAGATCTAGACAGCAATTATTCCAGGTACACGGTAAAAGATCTGGACAGCAATTATTCCAGGTACACGGTACAAAGATCTGGACAGCAATTATTCCAGGTATACGGTACAAAGATCTGGACAGCAATTATTCCAGGTACACGGTACAAAGATCTGGACAGCAATTATTCCAGGTACACGGTACAAAGATCTGGAAAGCAATTGCCCCAGGTACACGGGATAAAGATCCGGAAAGAAATTATTCCAGGTAGACGGATGGAAGGGTTACGGAATTTGCGGCATACTCCATCGTTGGCCATTAAAAAGGTGATTCACCGATATAATGAAGCATGAGTGAAAGAAATTGTGTAATAAATCAGATTATATATACCTATATTTATGTATATACGTGTATACACGCATACACACACACACACACACATATATATATATATATATATATATATATATATATATATATATATATATATATATATATATATACATATATATGTATATTTATATATATATATATATATATATAGCTATAGATAGATAGACAGTTAGATAGATAGATAGGTATACATACTCTGATTTATTCCACAATTTCTTTTACTTCCAGAGGAACCGACGTCAGTCCGGATGCAAAGGATGGAATCGGAAGCTTAAAATTTTCTTAACTTTCTCCTCTGTTAACTTGGGAATATTCATTGGTGTTATCTTTCTTGTTATTGGTGCTATCATATCCATGTGCTCTCTTATTTCTATTGGGAATGAGTGTCCCAATGAATTTTCTTCTTTTTCTATTTCCTTTAATTTTCCGATTCCATCCTGAAAACTCTCTGCGTAAAGATCTGTCCAAGGAGAAGCTGTCTTCGAATTCTGGACGCCACTAAGTGGTTGTCTATTCATTATAAACGTAGAGTAACATATGCCCAAAAGTGGTATGGATAATCTGGATGGAAACGCAGAGGATGCTTCACCAATAAGAGAATGGTGCCAAGATAATTCGAGCTATTGTGAAGAGTGACGCGGTTCCAAATGAACTGGATAAAAGGGATCAACGTAGTCTTCAAATATGGAATTCCTGCGGGAGTTGCACGAATGAGGTCAGTTTTGAAAGCTCTGCATCCTTGGAAGCATATGTATTCCTGCAGTTGTCCTGCAAACTATATGCATGAAAATCAGTCCGAGGAGAAGCTGTCTTCGAATTCTGGACGCTTCAAATATGGAATTCCTGCGGGAGTTGCACGAATGAGGTCAGTTTTGAAAGCTCTGCATCCTTGGAAGCATATGTATTCCTGCAGTTGTCCTGCAAACTATATGCATGAAAATCAGTCCGAGGAGAAGCTGTCTTCGAATTCTGGACGCTTCAAATATGGAATTCCTGCGGGAGTTGCACGAATGAGGTCAGTTTTGAAAGCTCTGCATCCTTGGAAGCGTATGTAATTCCTGCAGTTGTCCTGCAAACTATATGCATGAAAATCAGTCCGAGGAGAAGCTGTCTTCGAATTCTGGACGCCGCTAAGACATTATCTATTCATTATATATATATATAAACTGAATAATTATGACCACAATTTTATAATGTTGGCTGATTTTAGCGTATTATACGCCAACATAAGAACTCGCAAAATTTCGTTTCGATATTAAAGTAAACCTATCGGTCTGCTTTTCCTAATTACCTGAGTGTTTCAGAGTACTTCGGACTATTGAGAAAGATATTCTCTCTCTCTCTCTCTCTCTCTCTCTCTCTCTCTCTCTCTCTCTCTAGAAACTTTCCTGTTGCTCGAAGACATAATGAATTCGTCTCTCTCTCTCTCTCTCTCTCTCTCTCTCTCTCTCTCTCTCTCTCTCTCTCTCTCTCTCTCTCTCTCCAGAAACTTTCCTGTTGCTCGAAGACATAATGAATTCGTCTCTCTCTCTCTCTCTCTCTCTCTCTCTCTCTCTCTCTCCAGAAACTTTCCTGTTGCTCGAAGACATAATGAATTCGTCTCTCTCTCTCTCTCTCTCTCTCTCTCTCTCTCTCTCTCTCTCTCTCTCTCTCTCTCTCCCGAGACTTTCCTGTTGCTCGAAGACATAATGAATTCATTCTCTCTCTCTCTCTCTCTCTCCGGAGCCTTCGTCGTTGCCCAAAGACATTTTTAATTATTAACGGTGATTCCTCTGCTACAATACGTATTCTTGAGAATGTTTTGCTATACAACTGTGTCATTGTGTAATGTGAATGATTGCTTTGCCGGTCTATCTAGGAGTCTATCTGCCCCGGCCGGTTTATATCGTTATGATCCAAAAGTAAAGTACAAAAGTTTCGAATGGGTGAAATTGATAAGGAGTAAAGAAGATCGACGCTGCAATCACTGTGGCGCCGTCAGGTTAGATATGCCTAATCTCCTGCAGGAGACCCAAGTAAGTACTAACTTTCCAAAGGATGTGTTCTACCAAGGTCTGACGAGAAAGACACGAATGCACAATGAATGGCCGCAAAAGTTGGACGAACGGAAATACAAATATGGTGCTTTCGATGGGTTTTCATTCGAGTCGTCGTATCTCTGGCAGGGTGGGGAAAAGTGGCTCCCCATCATCATCGAATACTCGAACCAAATGATGGAGAGCGAGGCTGAAACTCTTCCTGATAGCGACACTGAAAAGAGAAGAGACGGAGAGACGAATAAATCTGTGTCTAAGGAACAGAGGATTGAAATTCAAGAACTGCAGGAAATGAATCTCCTGTTGAAGAAGGAATTAGAAAGAGAAAGAAATGCCAAGTGTGAACTTACGGAATATCTTCGGAAAGAGTTGCAGGAGGTTTATGATTATCACAAAAAGCACATGGAAATTACAGAGAGAATCAAAGGTCAGCTAATATCAAAGCTACGCATGGAGCTTTTTGAAAAGGAAACAATGATTGGTAGCTTGAAGTGGGAAAACAACCGAGGAACACTCCTCCTGGAGAGGCTGAGGAACATAAAACATTCGGAAAATCTCTTCCTAGAGAGGAAAGTCCAGGCACTAACAGAAGAAATAATTAGACTCGACAAGCTTGGGATACGTAAATTAAAAGAACGTGAAATCTGGATGCAGTATTTCATAAGAGAGCTATTGAGAACAGATGGGAATTTGATCTATTTAAAAACATTGCCTCACCTGCTGAACAAAGAACTGTCTTGGCCTCATATTTCTTGGCAACATGTTAAGAAGATATCGCCTGGCCACATAGTGTTTAAGCATGAGAGAAAACCTTATGATATACCAAAACCTATTCTCACTTTTCCATCACCTGGTCCACATCAACCTCTTGGTCCACTACAACCTCCTGGTCCATTGCCATCTACTGGTTCACTACGACCTTCTGGTCCATTACAATCTTCTGGTCCGCTACGACCTCCCAGTCCGTTTCGAACTTCCAGTCCGCTACGACCTTCCGGTCCGCTTCCAACTCCCAGTTCGCTACGACCTCCCTGGCCGCTTCCAACTCCCAGTCCGCCACGACCTCCCGTTCCGCTTCGAACTCCCAGTCCGCTAGGACCTCCCGGTCCGCTTCGAACTCCCAGTCCGGTTCGACCTCCCAGTCCGGTTCGAACTCCCAGTCCGCTACGACCTTCCGGTCCGCTACGACCTTCCGGTCCGCTACGACCTCCCGGTCCGCTACAACCTCCTGGTCTAATAAGATCTCCCGGTCCACCAAGAATTCCTGGTCCATTAAGATTTCCTGGTCCATTAAGATTTCCTGGTCCACTACGACCTCCTGGCCCATTAAGATATCCTGGTCCACTACCACTAAAACCTGTTGGTCAACAACAACCTCCTGGTCTCCTACGACATCCTGGTCCACTAGAACCTGAAAGTCTTCCTGAGAAGAGAAGTGACGGGGAGACGAAGAAATTAGTGTCGACAGTGCAGAGGATTGAAATTCAAGAACTGCAGGAAATGAATCTCCTGTTGAAGAAGGAATTAGAAAGAGAAAGAAATGCCAAGTGTGAACTTACGGAATATCTTCGGAAAGAGTTGCAGGAGGTTTATGATTATCACAAAAAGCACATGGAAATTACAGAGAGAATCAAAGGTCAGCTAATATCAAAGCTACGCATGGAGCTTTTTGAAAAGGAAACAATGATTGGTAGCTTGAAGTGGGAAAACAACCGAGGAACACTCCTCCTGGAGAGGCTGAGGAACATAAAACATTCGGAAAATCTCTTCCTAGAGAGGAAAGTCCAGGCACTAACAGAAGAAATAATTAGACTCGACAAGCTTGGGATACGTAAATTAAAAGAACGTGAAATCTGGATGCAGTATTTCATAAGAGAGCTATTGAGAACAGATGGGAATTTGATCTATTTAAAAACATTGCCTCACCTGCTGAACAAAGAACTGTCTTGGCCTCATATTTCTTGGCAACATGTTAAGAAGATATCGCCTGGCCACATAGTGTTTAAGCATGAGAGAAAACCTTATGATATACCAAAACCTATTCTCACTTTTCCATCACCTGGTCCACATCAACCTCTTGGTCCACTACAACCTCCTGGTCCATTGCCATCTACTGGTTCACTACGACCTTCTGGTCCATTACAATCTTCTGGTCCGCTACGACCTCCCAGTCCGTTTCGAACTTCCAGTCCGCTACGACCTTCCGGTCCGCTTCCAACTCCCAGTTCGCTACGACCTCCCGGTCCGCTTCCAACTCCCAGTCCGCCACGACCTCCCGTTCCGCTTCGAACTCCCAGTCCGCTAGGACCTCCCGGTCCGCTTCGAACTCCCAGTCCGGTTCGACCTCCCAGTCCGGTTCGAACTCCCAGTCCGCTACGACCTTCCAGTCCGCTACGACCTTCCGGTCCGCTACGACCTCCCGGTCCGCTACAACCTCCTGGTCTAATAAGATCTCCCGGTCCACCAAGAATTCCTGGTCCATTAAGATTTCCTGGTCCATTAAGATTTCCTGGTCCACTACGACCTCCTGGCCCATTAAGATATCCTGGTCCACTACCACTAAAACCTGTTGGTCAACAACAACCTCCTGGTCTCCTACGACATCCTGGTCCACTAGAACCTGAAAGTCTTCCTGAGAAGAGAAGTGACGGGGAGACGAAGAAATTAGTGTCGACAGTGCAGAGGATTGAAATTCAAGAACTGCAGGAAATGAATCTCCTGTTGAAGAAGGAATTAGAAAGAGAAAGAAATGCCAAGTGTGAACTTACGGAATATCTTCGGAAAGAGTTGCAGGAGGTTTATGATTATCACAAAAAGCACATGGAAATTACAGAGAGAATCAAAGGTCAGCTAATATCAAAGCTACGCATGGAGCTTTTTGAAAAGGAAACAATGATTGGTAGCTTGAAGTGGGAAAACAACCGAGGAACACTCCTCCTGGAGAGGCTGAGGAACATAAAACATTCGGAAAATCTCTTCCTAGAGAGGAAAGTCCAGGCACTAACAGAAGAAATAATTAGACTCGACAAGCTTGGGATACGTAAATTAAAAGAACGTGAAATCTGGATGCAGTATTTCATAAGAGAGCTATTGAGAACAGATGGGAATTTGATCTATTTAAAAACATTGCCTCACCTGCTGAACAAAGAACTGTCTTGGCCTCATATTTCTTGGCAACATGTTAAGAAGATATCGCCTGGCCACATAGTGTTTAAGCATGAGAGAAAACCTTATGATATACCAAAACCTATTCTCACTTTTCCATCACCTGGTCCACATCAACCTCTTGGTCCACTACAACCTCCTGGTCCATTGCCATCTACTGGTTCACTACGACCTTCTGGTCCATTACAATCTTCTGGTCCGCTACGACCTCCCAGTCCGTTTCGAACTTCCAGTCCGCTACGACCTTCCGGTCCGCTTCCAACTCCCAGTTCGCTACGACCTCCCTGGCCGCTTCCAACTCCCAGTCCGCCACGACCTCCCGTTCCGCTTCGAACTCCCAGTCCGCTAGGACCTCCCGGTCCGCTTCGAACTCCCAGTCCGGTTCGACCTCCCAGTCCGGTTCGAACTCCCAGTCCGCTACGACCTTCCGGTCCGCTACGACCTTCCGGTCCGCTACGACCTCCCGGTCCGCTACAACCTCCTGGTCTAATAAGATCTCCCGGTCCACCAAGAATTCCTGGTCCATTAAGATTTCCTGGTCCATTAAGATTTCCTGGTCCACTACGACCTCCTGGCCCATTAAGATATCCTGGTCCACTACCACTAAAACCTGTTGGTCAACAACAACCTCCTGGTCTCCTACGACATCCTGGTCCACTAGAACCTGAAAGTCTTCCTGAGAAGAGAAGTGACGGGGAGACGAAGAAATTAGTGTCGACAGTGCAGAGGATTGAAATTCAAGAACTGCAGGAAATGAATCTCCTGTTGAAGAAGGAATTAGAAAGAGAAAGAAATGCCAAGTGTGAACTTACGGAATATCTTCGGAAAGAGTTGCAGGAGGTTTATGATTATCACAAAAAGCACATGGAAATTACAGAGAGAATCAAAGGTCAGCTAATATCAAAGCTACGCATGGAGCTTTTTGAAAAGGAAACAATGATTGGTAGCTTGAAGTGGGAAAACAACCGAGGAACACTCCTCCTGGAGAGGCTGAGGAACATAAAACATTCGGAAAATCTCTTCCTAGAGAGGAAAGTCCAGGCACTAACAGAAGAAATAATTAGACTCGACAAGCTTGGGATACGTAAATTAAAAGAACGTGAAATCTGGATGCAGTATTTCATAAGAGAGCTATTGAGAACAGATGGGAATTTGATCTATTTAAAAACATTGCCTCACCTGCTGAACAAAGAACTGTCTTGGCCTCATATTTCTTGGCAACATGTTAAGAAGATATCGCCTGGCCACATAGTGTTTAAGCATGAGAGAAAACCTTATGATATACCAAAACCTATTCTCACTTTTCCATCACCTGGTCCACATCAACCTCTTGGTCCACTACAACCTCCTGGTCCATTGCCATCTACTGGTTCACTACGACCTTCTGGTCCATTACAATCTTCTGGTCCGCTACGACCTCCCAGTCCGTTTCGAACTTCCAGTCCGCTACGACCTTCCGGTCCGCTTCCAACTCCCAGTTCGCTACGACCTCCCTGGCCGCTTCCAACTCCCAGTCCGCCACGACCTCCCGTTCCGCTTCGAACTCCCAGTCCGCTAGGACCTCCCGGTCCGCTTCGAACTCCCAGTCCGGTTCGACCTCCCAGTCCGGTTCGAACTCCCAGTCCGCTACGACCTTCCGGTCCGCTACGACCTTCCGGTCCGCTACGACCTCCCGGTCCGCTACAACCTCCTGGTCTAATAAGATCTCCCGGTCCACCAAGAATTCCTGGTCCATTAAGATTTCCTGGTCCATTAAGATTTCCTGGTCCACTACGACCTCCTGGCCCATTAAGATATCCTGGTCCACTACCACTAAAACCTGTTGGTCAACAACAACCTCCTGGTCTCCTACGACATCCTAGTCCACTAGAACCTGAAAGTCTTCCTGAGAAGAGAAGTGACGGGGAGACGAAGAAATTAGTGTCGACAGTGCAGAGGATTGAAATTCAAGAACTGCAGGAAATGAATCTCCTGTTGAAGAAGGAATTAGAAAGAGAAAGAAATGCCAAGTGTGAACTTACGGAATATCTTCGGAAAGAGTTGCAGGAGGTTTATGATTATCACAAAAAGCACATGGAAATTACAGAGAGAATCAAAGGTCAGCTAATATCAAAGCTACGCATGGAGCTTTTTGAAAAGGAAACAATGATTGGTAGCTTGAAGTGGGAAAACAACCGAGGAACACTCCTCCTGGAGAGGCTGAGGAACATAAAACATTCGGAAAATCTCTTCCTAGAGAGGAAAGTCCAGGCACTAACAGAAGAAATAATTAGACTCGACAAGCTTGGGATACGTAAATTAAAAGAACGTGAAATCTGGATGCAGTATTTCATAAGAGAGCTATTGAGAACAGATGGGAATTTGATCTATTTAAAAACATTGCCTCACCTGCTGAACAAAGAACTGTCTTGGCCTCATATTTCTTGGCAACATGTTAAGAAGATATCGCCTGGCCACATAGTGTTTAAGCATGAGAGAAAACCTTATGATATACCAAAACCTATTCTCACTTTTCCATCACCTGGTCCACATCAACCTCTTGGTCCACTACAACCTCCTGGTCCATTGCCATCTACTGGTTCACTACGACCTTCTGGTCCATTACAATCTTCTGGTCCGCTACGACCTCCCAGTCCGTTTCGAACTTCCAGTCCGCTACGACCTTCCGGTCCGCTTCCAACTCCCAGTTCGCTACGACCTCCCGGTCCGCTTCCAACTCCCAGTCCGCCACGACCTCCCGTTCCGCTTCGAACTCCCAGTCCGCTAGGACCTCCCGGTCCGCTTCGAACTCCCAGTCCGGTTCGACCTCCCAGTCCGGTTCGAACTCCCAGTCCGCTACGACCTTCCGGTCCGCTACGACCTTCCGGTCCGCTACGACCTCCCGGTCCGCTACAACCTCCTGGTCTAATAAGATCTCCCGGTCCACCAAGAATTCCTGGTCCATTAAGATTTCCTGGTCCATTAAGATTTCCTGGTCCACTACGACCTCCTGGCCCATTAAGATATCCTGGTCCACTACCACTAAAACCTGTTGGTCAACAACAACCTCCTGGTCTCCTACGACATCCTGGTCCACTAGAACCTGAAAGTCTTCCTGAGAAGAGAAGTGACGGGGAGACGAAGAAATTAGTGTCGACAGTGCAGAGGATTGAAATTCAAGAACTGCAGGAAATGAATCTCCTGTTGAAGAGGGAATTAGAAAGAGAAAGAAATGCCAAGTGTGAACTTACGGAATATCTTCGGAAAGAGTTGCAGGAGGTTTATGATTATCACAAAAAGCACATGGAAATTACAGAGAGAATCAAAGGTCAGCTAATATCAAAGCTACGCATGGAGCTTTTTGAAAAGGAAACAATGATTGGTAGCTTGAAGTGGGAAAACAACCGAGGAACACTCGTCCTGGAGAGGCTGAGGAAAATAAAACATTCGGAAACTCTCTTCCTAGAGAGGAAAGTCCAGGCACTAACAGAAGAAATAATTAGACTCAACAAGCTTGGGATACGTAAATTAAAAGAACGTGAAATCTGGATGCAGTATTTCATAAGAGAGCTATTGAGAACAGATGGGAATTTGATCTATTTAAAAACATTGCCTCACCTGCTGAACAAAGAACTGTCTTGGCCTCATATTTCTTGGCAACATGTTAAGAAGATATCGCCTGGCCACATAGTGTTTAAGCATGAGAGAAAACCTTATGATATACCAAAACCTATTCTCACTTTTCCATCACCTGGTCCACATCAACCTCTTGGTCCACTACAACCTCCTGGTCCATTGCCATCTACTGGTTCACTACGACCTTCTGGTCCATTACAATCTTCTGGTCCGCTACGACCTCCCAGTCCGTTTCGAACTTCCAGTCCGCTACGACCTTCCGGTCCGCTTCCAACTCCCAGTTCGCTACGACCTCCCGGTCCGCTTCCAACTCCCAGTCCGCCACGACCTCCCGTTCCGCTTCGAACTCCCAGTCCGCTAGGACCTCCCGGTCCGCTTCGAACTCCCAGTCCGGTTCGACCTCCCAGTCCGGTTCGAACTCCCAGTCCGCTACGACCTTCCGGTCCGCTACGACCTTCCGGTCCGCTACGACCTCCCGGTCCGCTACAACCTCCTGGTCTAATAAGATCTCCCGGTCCACCAAGAATTCCTGGTCCATTAAGATTTCCTGGTCCATTAAGATTTCCTGGTCCACTACGACCTCCTGGCCCATTAAGATATCCTGGTCCACTACCACTAAAACCTGTTGGTCAACAACAACCTCCTGGTCTCCTACGACATCCTGGTCCACTAGAACCTGAAAGTCTTCCTGAGAAGAGAAGTGACGGGGAGACGAAGAAATTAGTGTCGACAGTGCAGAGGATTGAAATTCAAGAACTGCAGGAAATGAATCTCCTGTTGAAGAAGGAATTAGAAAGAGAAAGAAATGCCAAGTGTGAACTTACGGAATATCTTCGGAAAGAGTTGCAGGAGGTTTATGATTATCACAAAAAGCACATGGAAATTACAGAGAGAATCAAAGGTCAGCTAATATCAAAGCTACGCATGGAGCTTTTTGAAAAGGAAACAATGATTGGTAGCTTGAAGTGGGAAAACAACCGAGGAACACTCGTCCTGGAGAGGCTGAGGAAAATAAAACATTCGGAAACTCTCTTCCTAGAGAGGAAAGTCCAGGCACTAACAGAAGAAATAATTAGACTCAACAAGCTTGGGATACGTAAATTAAAAGAACGTGAAATCTGGATGCAGTATTTCATAAGAGAGCTATTGAGAACAGATGGGAATTTGATCTATTTAAAAACATTGCCTCACCTGCTGAACAAAGAACTGTCTTGGCCTCATATTTCTTGGCAACATGTTAAGAAGATATCGCCTGGCCACATAGTGTTTAAGCATGAGAGAAAACCTTATGATATACCAAAACCTATTCTCACTTTTCCATCACCTGGTCCACATCAACCTCTTGGTCCACTACAACCTCCTGGTCCATTGCCATCTACTGGTTCACTACGACCTTCTGGTCCATTACAATCTTCTGGTCCGCTACGACCTCCCAGTCCGTTTCGAACTTCCAGTCCGCTACGACCTTCCGGTCCGCTTCCAACTCCCAGTTCGCTACGACCTCCCGGTCCGCTTCCAACTCCCAGTCCGCCACGACCTCCCGTTCCGCTTCGAACTCCCAGTCCGCTAGGACCTCCCGGTCCGCTTCGAACTCCCAGTCCGGTTCAACCTCCCAGTCCGGTTCGAACTCCCAGTCCGCTACGACCTTCCGGTCCGCTACGACCTTCCGGTCCGCTACGACCTCCCGGTCCACTACAACCTCCTGGTCTAATAAGATCTCCCGGTCCACCAAGAATTCCTGGTCCATTAAGATTTCCTGGTCCACTACGACCTCCTGGCCCATTAAGATATCCTGGTCCACTACCACTAAAACCTGTTGGTCAACAACAACCTCCTGGTCTCTTACGACATCCTGGTCCACTAGAACCTGAAAGTCTTCCTGAGAAGAGAAGTGACGGGGAGACGAAGAAATTAGTGTCGACAGTGCAGAGGATTGAAATTCAAGAACTGCAGGAAATGAATCTCCTGTTGAAGAAGGAATTAGAAAGAGAAAGAAATGCCAAGTGTGAACTTACGGAATATCTTCGGAAAGAGTTGCAGGAGGTTTATGATTATCACAAAAAGCACATGGAAATTACAGAGAGAATCAAAGGTCAGCTAATATCAAAGCTACGCATGGAGCTTTTTGAAAAGGAAACAATGATTGGTAGCTTGAAGTGGGAAAACAACCGAGGAACACTCGTCCTGGAGAGGCTGAGGAACATAAAACATTCGGAAAATCTCTTCCTAGAGAGGAAAGTCCAGGCACTAACAGAAGAAATAATTAGACTCAACAAGCTTGGGATACGTAAATTAAAAGAACGTGAAATCTGGATGCAGTATTTCATAAGAGAGCTATTGAGAACAGATGGGAATTTGATCTATTTAAAAACATTGCCTCACCTGCTGAACAAAGAACTGTCTTGGCCTCATATTTCTTGGCAACATGTTAAGAAGATATCGCCTGGCCACATAGTGTTTAAGCATGAGAGAAAACCTTATGATATACCAAAACCTATTCTCACTTTTCCATCACCTGGTCCACATCAACCTCTTGGTCCACTACAACCTCCTGGTCCATTGCCATCTACTGGTTCACTACGACCTTCTGGTCCATTACAATCTTCTGGTCCGCTACGACCTCCCAGTCCGTTTCGAACTTCCAGTCCGCTACGACCTTCCGGTCCGCTTCCAACTCCCAGTTCGCTACGACCTCCCGGTCCGCTTCCAACTCCCAGTCCGCCACGACCTCCCGTTCCGCTTCGAACTCCCAGTCCGCTAGGACCTCCCGGTCCGCTTCGAACTCCCAGTCCGGTTCGACCTCCCAGTCTGGTTCGAACTCCCAGTCCGCTACGACCTTCCGGTCCGCTACGACCTTCCGGTCCGCTACGACCTCCCGGTCCACTACAACCTCCTGGTCTAATAAGATCTCCCGGTCCACCAAGAATTCCTGGTCCATTAAGATTTCCTGGTCCACTACGACCTCCTGGCCCATTAAGATATCCTGGTCCACTACCACTAAAACCTGTTGGTCAACAACAACCTCCTGGTCTCCTACGACATCCTGGTCCACTAGAACCTGAAAGTCTTCCTGAGAAGAGAAGTGACGGGGAGACGAAGAAATTAGTGTCGACAGTGCAGAGGATTGAAATTCAAGAACTGCAGGAAATGAATCTCCTGTTGAAGAAGGAATTAGAAAGAGAAAGAAATGCCAAGTGTGAACTTACGGAGGAGGAAGAGAAGGAGGAGGAGAAGCAGCAAAAAAAAAAAAAAAAAACTAAAAGAAATACAGAAATAAAAAAAAAAGGAGCAGCAGCAAGAAGAGGAAGAGAAGGAAGAGGAGAAGCAGCCAAAAAAAAACCTAAAAAAATACAAAAAAAAAGAAAAAAAAAAAAGGAGCAGTAAGGGGAGGAAGAGAAGGAGGAGGAGAAGCAGCAAAAAAAAAAAAAAAAACTAAAAAAAATACAAAAAAAAAAAAGGAGCAGCAGCAAGAAGAGGAAGAGAAGGAGGGGGAGAAGCAGCAAAAAAAAACCTAAAATAAATACAAAAATAAAAAAAAAAAATAAAAAAAGGAGCAATAAGGGGAGGAAGAGAAGGAGGAGGAGAAGCAGCAAAAAAAAAAAAAACTAAAAAAATACAAAAAAAAAAAAAAGGTGCAGCAGCAAGAAGAGGAAGAGAAGGAGGGGGAGATGCAGCAAAAAAAAAAAAACCTAAAAGAAATACAAAAATAAAAAAATAAAATAAAAAAAGGGAGCAGCAGCAAGAGGAGGAAGAGAAGGAGGAGGAGAAGCAGCAAAAAAAAAAAAAAAAAAAAAAAACTATAAAAAATACAAAAATTAAAGAAAAATAAAAGGAGCAGCAGCAAGAAGAGGAAGAGAAGGAAGAGGAGAAGCAGCAAAAAAAAAAACCTAAAAAAATACAAAAAAAAAAGAAAAAAAAAGGAGCAGCAGCAAGAGGATTAAGAGAAGGAGGAGGAGAAGCAGCAAAAAAAAAAACCTAAAAAAATACAAAAAAAAGAAAAAAAAAGGAGCAGCAGCAAGAAGAGGAAGAGAAGGAGGAGGAGAAGCAGCAAAAAAATAAAAAAATAAATAAATTACACACATGAAAAAAAAAAAAAAATAAAGGAGCAGCAGCAAGAGGAGGAAGAGAAGGAGGAGGAAAAGCAGCAAAAAAAAAAACCTAAAAAAACTACAAAAATAAAAAGAAAAAAAAAGGAGCAGCAGCAAGAAGAGGAAGAGAAGGAGGAGGAGAAGCAGCAAAAAAAAAAAAAACCTAAAAAAAAATACAAAAAAAAAAAAAAAAAAATAATGGAGCAGCAGCAAGAGGAGGAGGAAGAAGGAGGAGGAGAAGCAGCAAAAAAATAAAAAAATAAATAAATTACACACATGAAAAAAAAAAGAAAATAAAGGAGCAGCAGCAAGAGGAGGAAGAGAAGGAGAAGGAGAAGCAGCAAAAAAAAAAACCTAAAAAAACTACAAAAAAAAAAAAAAAAAGGAGCAGCAGCAAGAAGAGGAAGAGAAGGAGGAGGAGAAGCAGCAAAAAAAAAAACCTAAAAAAATACAAAAAAAAGAAAAAAAAAGGAGCAGCAGCAAGAAGAGGAAGAGAAGGAGGAGGAGAAGCAGCAAAAAAATAAAAAAATAAATAAATTACACACATGAAAAAAAAAAAAAATAAAGGAGCAGCAGCAAGAGGAGGAAGAGAAGGAGGAGGAAAAGCAGCAAAAAAAAAAACCTAAAAAAACTACAAAAATAAAAAAAAAAAAAAAAGGAGCAGCAGCAAGAAGAGGAAGAGAAGGAGGAGGAGAAGCAGCAAAAAAAAAAAAAACCTAAAAAAAAATACAAAAAAAAAAAAAAAAAAATAATGGAGCAGCAGCAAGAGGAGGAGGAAGAAGGAGGAGGAGAAGCAGCAAAAAAATAAAAAAATAAATAAATTACACACATGAAAAAAAAAAGAAAATAAAGGAGCAGCAGCAAGAGGAGGAAGAGAAGGAGAAGGAGAAGCAGCAAAAAAAAAAACCTAAAAAACTACAAAAAAAAAAAAAGGAGCAGCAGCAAGAAGAGGAAGAGAACGAGGAGGAGAAGCAGCAAAAAAAAAACCTAAAAAAAATACAAAAAAAAAAAAAAAAAATAATGGAGCAGCAGCAAGAGGAGGAAGAGAAGGAGGAGGAGAAGCAGAAAAAAAAAACCTAAAAAAACTACAAAAATAAAAAGAAAAAAAAGGAGCAGCAGCAAGAAGAGGAAGAGAAGGAGGAGGAGAAGCAGCAAAAAAAAAAAACCTAAAAAAAATACAAAAAAAAAAAAAAAAAATAATGGAGCAGCAGCAAGAGGAGGAGGAAGAAGGAGGAGGAGAAGCAGCAAAAAAATAAAAAAATAAATAAATTACACACATGAAAAAAAAAAGAAAATAAAGGAGCAGCAGCAAGAGGAGGAAGAGAAGGAGAAGGAGAAGCAGCAAAAAAAAAAAACCTAAAAAAACTACAAAAAAAAAAAAAAAAAGGAGCAGCAGCAAGAAGAGGAAGAGAAGGAGGAGGAGAAGCAGCAAAAAAAAAAACCTAAAAAAAAACTACAAAAAAAAGAAAAAAAAAGGAGCGGCAGCAAGAGGGAGAAGAGAAGGAGGAGGAGAAGCAGCAAAAAAAAAAAAACCTAAAAAAAATACAAAAAAAAAAAAAAAAAAAGGAGCAGCAGCAAGAAGAGGAAAAAAAGGAGGAGAAGAAGCAAAAAAAAAAAACTAAAAAATACAAAAATAAAAAAAAGGAAAGAAAGAAGCAGCAGCAAGAAGAGGAAGAGAAGGAGGAGGAGAAGCAGCAAAAAAAAAAAAAAACCTAAAAAAATAAAAAAATAAAAAAATAAAAAAATAAAGGAGCAGCAGTAAGAGGAGGAAGAAAAAGAGGAGGAGAAGGAGCAAAAAAAACTAAATAACATAAAAAAAGGAGCAGCAGCAAGAGGAGAGGGAAAAGGAGGAGGAGAAGCAGCTAAAAAAAAAAAAAAAAAAAAAAAATAGGAGCAGCAGCAAGAGGAGGAAGAGGAGGAGGAAGAAAAGCAGCAGAAAAAACCAAAAACCTAAAACAAAATACAGAATCAAAAAGAAAAAAAGAAAAGGAACAGCAGCAAGAGAGAAAGAGCAAAAAAAAAACCTAAAATAAATACAAAAACCAAAAAAAAACTATGGACTAAGGAAGATGGACAGAAAAAGGAATTTTGTTTTGAGAAGGAAATATCCTTTGATGTAGTGGTACATGCCTACGTTATAGGATAAAGTACTGTCTCAGTTGGAACGATCAAGTATTTAGACTATGGAAGATGGACAGAAAAAGGAACTTTGTTTTGAGGAGGAAATATCCTTTGATGTAGTGGTACATGCCTACTTTATAGGATAAAGTACTGTCTCAGTTGGAACGATCAAGTATTTAGACTATGGAAGATGGAGAGAAAAAGGAATTTTGTTTTGAGGAGGAAATATCCTTTGATGTAGAGGTACAAGCCTACATTATAAGATAAAGTACTGTCTCAGTTGGAAGGATCAAGTAGTTGGACTATTTTTAAGGAGGAAATATCCTTTGATGTAGAGGTACAAGCCTACATTATAGGATAAAGTACTGCCTCAGTTGGAAGGATCAAGTAGTTGGACTAAGGAAGATGGACAGAAAAAGGAACTTTGTTTTGAGATGGAAATATCCTTTGATGTAGTGGTACAGACCTATATTATGGGATAAAGTACTGTCTCAGTTGGAAGGATCAAATATTTGGACTATGGAAGATGGACAGAAAAAGGAACTTTGTTTTGAGGAGGAAATATCCTTTGATGTAGTGGTACAGGTCTACATTATAGGATAAAGTACTGTCTCAGTTGGAACGATCAAGTATTTGGACTATGGAAGACGGACAGAAAAAGGAACTTTGTTTTGAGGAGGAAATATCCTTTGATGTAGTGGTACAGGTCTACATTATAGGATAAAGTACTGTCTCAGTTGGAACGATCAAGTAGTTGGACTATGGAAGATGGAGAGAAAAAGGAATTTTGTTTTGAGGAGGAAATATCCTTTGATGTAGAGGTACAAGCCTACATTATAAGATAAAGTACTGTCTCAGTTGGAAGGATCAAGTAGTTGGACTATTTTTAAGGAGGAAATATCCTTTGATGTAGAGGTACAAGCCTACATTATAGGATAAAGTACTGCCTCAGTTGGAAGGATCAAGTAGTTGGACTAAGGAAGATGGACAGAAAAAGGAACTTTGTTTTGAGATGGAAATATCCTTTGATGTAGTGGTACAGACCTATATTATGGGATAAAGTACTGTCTCAGTTGGAAGGATCAAATATTTGGACTATGGAAGATGGACAGAAAAAGGAACTTTGTTTTGAGGAGGAAATATCCTTTGATGTAGTAGTACATGCCTACATTATAGGAAAAAGTACTGTCTCAGTTGGAGGGATCAAGTACTTGGACTATGGAAGATGGACAGAAAAAGGAACTTTTTTTAGAGAAGGAAATATCCTTTGATTTAGTAGTAAATGCCTACATTATAGGATAAAGTACTGTCTCAGTTGGAACGATCAAGTAGTTGGACTATGGAAGATGGACAGAAAAAGGACCTTTATTTTGAGGAGGAAATATCTTTTGATGTAGTGGTACATGCCTACATTATAGGATTAAGTACTGTCTCAGTTGGAACGATCAAGTACTAGGACTATGGAAGATGGACAGAAAAAGGAACTTTATTTTGAGAGGGAAATATCTTTTGATGTAGTGGTACAGGCCTACATTATAGGATTAAGTACTGTCTCAGTTGGAAGGATCAAGTACTTGGACTATGGAAGATGGATAGAAAAAGGAACTTTATTTTGAGGAGGAAATATCCTTTGATGTAGTGGTACATGCCTACATTATAGGATTAAGTACTGTCTCAGTTGGAAGGATCAAGTACTTGGACTATGGAAGATGGACAGAAAAAGGAACTTTATTTTGAGGAGGAAATATCCTTTGATGTAGTGGTACATGCCTACATTATAGGATTAAGTACTGTCTCAGTTGGAAGAATCAAGTACTTGGACTATGGAAGATGGATAGAAAAAGGAACTTTATTTTGAGGAGGAAATATCCTTTGATGTAGTGGTACAGGTCTACATTATAGGATAAAGTACTGTCTCAGTTGGAAGGATCAAGTACTTGGACTATGGAAGATGGATAGAAAAAGGAACTTTATTTTGAGGAGGAAATATCCTTTGATGTAGTGGTACATGCCTACATTATAGGATTAAGTACTGTCTCAGTTGGAAGGATCAAGTACTTGGACTATGGAAGATGGACAGAAAAAGGAACTTTATTTTGAGGAGGAAATATCCTTTGATGTAGTGGTACATGCCTACATTATAGGATTAAGTACTGTCTCAGTTGGAAGAATCAAGTACTTGGACTATGGAAGATGGATAGAAAAAGGAACTTTATTTTGAGGAGGAAATATCCTTTGATGTAGTGGTACATGCCTACATTATAGGATTAAGTACTGTCTCAGTTGGAAGGATCAAGTACTTGGACTATGGAAGATGGATAGAAAAAGGAACTTTATTTTGAGGAGGAAATATCCTTTGATGTAGTGGTACATGCCTACATTATAGGATTAAGTACTGTCTCAGTTGGAAGGATCAAGTACTTGGACTATGGAAGATGGACAGAAAAAGGAACTTTATTTTGAGAGGGAAATATCTTTTGATGTAGTGGTACAGGCCTACATTATAGGATTAAGTACTGTCTCAGTTGGAAGGATCAAGTACTTGGACTATGGAAGATGGACAGAAAAAGGAACTTTATTTTGAGAGGGAAATATCTTTTGATGTAGTGGTACAGGCCTACATTATAGGATTAAGTACTGTCTCGGAAGGATCAAGTACTTGGACTATGGAAGATGGACAGAAAAAGGAACTTTATTTTGAGAGGGAAATATCTTTTGATGTAGTGGTACAGGCCTACATTATAGGATTAAGTACTGTCTCAGTTGGAAGGATCAAGTACTTGGACTATGGAAGATGGACAGAAAAAGGAACTTTATTTTGAGAGGGAAATATCCTTTGATGTAGTGGTACATGCCTACATTATAGGATAAAGTACTGTCTCAGTTGGAACGATCAAGTAGTTGGACTATGGAAGATGGACAGAGAAAGGACCTTTGTTTTGAGGAGGAAATATCCTTTGATGTAGTAGTACATGCCTACATTATAGGATAAAGTACTGTCTCAGTTGGAACGATCAAGTAATTGGACTATGGAAGATGGACAGAGAAAGGACCTTTGTTTTGAGGAGGAAATATCCTTTGATGTAGTAGTACATGCCTACATTATAGGATAAAGTACTGTCTCAGTTGGAACGATCAAGTAATTGGACTATGGAAGATGGACAGAGAAAGGACCTTTGTTTTGAGGAGGAAATATCCTTTGATGTAGTAGTACATGCCTACATTATAGGATAAAGTACTGTCTCAGTTGGAACGATCAAGTAATTGGACTATGGAAGATGGACAGAGAAAGGACCTTTGTTTTGAGGAGGAAATATCCTTTGATGTAGTAGTACATGCCTACATTATAGGATAAAGTACTGTCTCAGTTGGAACGATCAAGTAATTGGACTATGGAAGATGGACAGAGAAAGGACCTTTGTTTTGAGGAGGAAATATCCTTTGATGTAGTAGTACATGCCTACATTATAGGATAAAGTACTGTCTCAGTTGGAACGATCAAGTAATTGGACTATGGAAGATGGACAGAGAAAGGACCTTTGTTTTGAGGAGGAAATATCCTTTGATGTAGTAGTACATGCCTACATTATAGGATAAAGTACTGTCTCAGTTGGAACGATCAAGTAGTTGGACTATGGAAGATGGACAGAAAAAGGACCTTTGTTTTGAGGAGGAAATATCCTTTGATGTAGTAGTACATGCCTACATTATAGGATAAAGTACTGTCTCAGTTGGAACGATCAAGTAGTTGGACTATGGAAGATGGACAGAAAAAGGACCTTTGTTTTGAGGAGGAAATATCCTTTGATTTAGTAGTACATGCCTACATTATAGGATAAAGTACTGTCTCAGTTGGAACGATCAAGTAGTTGGACTATGGAAGATGGACAGAGAAAGGACCTTTGTTTTGAGGAGGAAATATCCTTTGATGTAGTAGTACATGCCTACATTATAGGATAAAGTACTGTCTCAGTTGGAAGGATCAAGTAATTGGACTATGGAAGATGGACAGAGAAAGGACCTTTGTTTTGAGGAGGAAATATCCTTTGATGTAGTGGTACATGCCTACATTATAGGATAAAGTACTGTCTCAGTTGGAACGATCAAGTAATTGGACTATGGAAGATGGACAGAGAAAGGACCTTTGTTTTGAGGAGGAAATATCCTTTGATGTAGTGGTACATGCCTACATTAGAGGATAAAGTACTGTCTCAGTTGGAAGGATCAAGTAGTTAGACTATGGAAGATGGACAGAAAAAGGAACTTTTTTCAGAGAAGGAAATATCCTTTGATGTAGTAGTAAATGCCTACATTATAGGATAAAGTACTGTCTCAGTTGGAACGATCAAGTAGTTGGACTATGGAAGATGGACAGAAAAAGGACCTTTGTTTTGAGGAGGAAATATCCTTTGATTTAGTAGTACATGCCTACATTATAGGATAAAGTACTGTCTCAGTTGGAAGGATCAAGTAGTTGGACTATGGAAGATGGACAGAAAAAGGACCTTTGTTTTGAGGAGGAAATATCCTTTGATGTAGTAGTACATGCCTACATTATAGGATAAAGTACTGTCTCAGTTGGAAGGATCAAGTAGTTGGACTATGGAAGATGGACAGAAAAAGGAACTTTTTTCAGAGAAGGAAATATCCTTTGATGTAGTAGTAAATGCCTACATTATAGGATAAAGTACTGTCTCAGTTGGAAGGATCAAGTAGTTGGACTATGGAAGATGGACAGAAAAAGGAACTTTGTTTAGAGAAGGAAATATCCTTTGATGTAGTAGTAAATGCCTACATTATAGGATAAAGTACTGTCTCAGTTGGAACGATCAAGTAGTTGGACTATGGAAGATGGACAGAGAAAGGACCTTTGTTTTGAGGAGGAAATATCCTTTGATGTAGTGGTACATGCCTACATTATAGGATAAAGTACTGTCTCAGTTGGAAGGATCAAGTAGTTGGACTATGGAAGATGGACAGAAAAAGGAACTTTTTTCAGAGAAGGAAATATCCTTTGATGTAGTAGTAAATGCCTACATTATAGGATAAAGTACTGTCTCAGTTGGAAGGATCAAGTAGTTGGACTATGGAAGATGGACAGAAAAAGGACCTTTGTTTTAAGGAGGAAATATCCTTTGATGTAGTAGTACATGCCTACATTATAGGATAAAGTACTGTCTCAGTTGGAAGGATCAAGTAGTTGGACTATGGAAGATGGACAGAAAAAGGAACTTTGTTTAGAGAAGGAAATATCCTTTGATGTAGTGGTACATGCGTACATTATAGGATAAAGTACTGTCTCAGTTGGAAGGATCAAGTAGTTGGACTATGGAAGATGGACAGTAAAAGGAACTTTGTTTAGAGAAGGAAATATCCTTTGATGTATAAGTATAAGCTCACATCATCAGATAAAGTACAGACTCAATTGGAAGGATGAACTACTTGGACTAAGTCATCAATCATCATAAAACATTTATGGTGCACAAATAAATATTAAATGTTGTTATCAGTTGTTATCGACTAGCTGGAGTGAGGGAAGTTAGCCGAAACCTGTTTCGGTGAAAATTGGCAACCTCTGGCAAGGCGTAAAAACTCATAAGTTCAAAGCCCAGAACACTGGCTTTTCTTCTTCACCAGATAGCATCAATTATCCTAAGATATTCTTCTGGTGAATTTTGAATTGTTCAGATGATGAAACAAGGGAGGGAAGGAGGGTCGCTGGAACCAAGCCTGCAAAAATGGAAGTGGGCTAAACCCACCTGATGAGCCCTTTGGTCTGGGCGAAACCCTCAGGTGCGTCACTTCGGTATTAGTAGTACTGGTAATAGTATGTATGAATGAAATCAATATATATATATATATATATATATATATATATATATATATATATATATATATATATATATATATATATATCTGTGTGTGTGTGTGTGATAAATTTTGCACATTTAGACGTGTTGTCCTTATTCAAATAAGCCATATATATTTTGATACATCAATGTCTGGATTCTCTTACAGACCTCACGATCAGAGCCCCAGGCGGAACCACTCAAAGACAATAGCTTCTGACCGGCCGGGAATCGAACCCTGGTCCAGGAAACTTGTAACAACAGTGACTTACCACTTCGTGGCTAAGTAATAAGTCACTGTTACAAGTTTCCTAGACCAGGGTACGATTCCTAGCCGGTCAGAAGGTATTGTCTTTGATTGGTTCCGTCTGGGGCTCTGATCGTGAGGTCGGTAAGAGAATCCAGACATTGATGTAACAAAATCTATATAGCTTATTTGATATATATATATATATATATATATATATATATATATATATATATATATATAAATGCTTTTGGGACACAACTTCTCTATAATGCAATTTTCATTGAAGGAATTTTCCTTAGTGACGTCAATGTGTTTCTTACAGGTATCCTCAATTTCCTCAGCTTCTTTAAGTTTTCAGGTAAAAGCTTTTACTTTGATAAACCTTGATTATTCCTCTTTATAATTTATTCACTACAACACTGTCTCGACAAAACTATATCTTCATCAAGTGATTATTGATTAACGTAAGTTTACAGTTCCTCTTGTATATGAGGTTTTACAATGATAAAAGGAAATGTAAACATGTTAATCAATGAGGCCATGATAAAGACACAGTTTTGTCGAAGCAGTGCTGTATTATTATTATTATTATTATTATTATTATTACTATCCAAGCTACAACCCTAGTTGGAAAAGCAACATGCTATGAGCCCAAGGTCTCCAATAGGGAAAAATAGCCCAGTGAGGAAAGGAAATAAGGAAATAAATAAATGATAAGAATAAATTAACAATAAATCATTCTAAAAACAGTAACAACGTCAAAAACAGATATGTCATATATAAACTATAAAAACTATAAAAAGACTCATATCAGCCAAGTAATATGGCACTCGAGTAATCTCTCATATAGCTTCATTTCCAATCCTGTCCTGCCAACTCCCAATATCCTTCTGAGGGTTTTGTTTTCAAAACTTGCAAAGATATTACCGACGAATATCAAATCTCCGGAAAACCATGTTGAAGCTTTTAGATCCAGTGATATTTAGTTTTACGAGATTATATTTTCATTAAGTTTATTTATTGTTCTTAGGTTATCTCCAGTTTATTTTCACTATTATTATTATTATTATAATTATTATTATTATTATTGTTGTTATTACTATCCAAGCTACAACCCTAGTTGGAAAAGCAAGATGCTATAAGCCCAGGGGCTCCAGCAGGGAAAAATAGCCCAGTGAGGAAAGGAAATAAGGAAATAAATAAAAGAAGAGAACAAATCAACAATAAATCATTCTAAAAAAGTAACAACGTCAAAACAGACATGTCACATATAAACTATTAACAACATCAAAAACAAATATGTCATAAATAAACTATAAAAAGACTCATGTCCGCCTAGACAACAAAAAAGCATTTGCTCCAACTTTGAACTTTTGAAGTTCTACTGATTCAACCACCCGATTAGGAAGATCATTCCACAACTTGGTCACAGCTGGAATAAAACTTCTAGAGTACTGCGTAGTATTGAGTCTCGTGATGGAGAAGGCCTGGCTATTAGAATTAACTGCCTGCCTAGTATTACGAACAGGATAGAATTGTCCAGGGAGATCTGAATGTAAAGGATGGTCAGAGTTATGAAAAATCTTATGCAACAAGCATAATGAACTAATTGAACGACGGTGCCAGAGATTAATATCTAGATCAGGAATAAGAAATTTAATAGACCGTAAGTTTCTGTCCAACAAATTAAGATGAGAATCAGCAGCTGAAGACCAAACAGGAGAACAATACTCAAAACAAGGTAGAATGAAAGAATTAAAACACTTCTTCAGAATAGATTGATCACCGAAAATCTTGAAAGACTTTCTCAATAAGCCTATTTTTTGTGCAATTGAAGAAGACAGAGACCTTATATGTTTCTCAAAAGTAAATTTACTGTCGAGAATCACACCTAAAATTTTGAAAGAGTCATACATATTTAAAGAAACATTATCAATACTGAGATCCGGATGTTGAGGAGCCACCGTCCTTGACCTACTTACAATCATACTTTGAGTTTTGTTAGGATTCAACTTCATACCCCATAATTTGCACCATGCACTAATTCTAGCTAAATCTCTATTAAGGGATTCACCAACCCTAGATCTACATTCAGGGGATGGAATTGATGCAAAGAGAGTAGCATCATCTGCATATGCAACAAGCTTGTTTTCTAGGCCAAACCACATGTCATGTGTATATAGTATGAAAAGTAATGGGCCAAGAACACTACCCTGTGGAACACCGGATATCACATTCCTATAATCACTATGGTGCCCATCAACAACAACTCTTTGAGATCTATTACTTAAAAAATCAATAATAATGCTAAGAAACAACCCACCCACTCCCAACTGTTTCAGTTTGAAAACAAGGGCCTCATGATTAACACGGTCAAAGGCAGCACTAAAATCAAGGCCAATCATACGAACTTCCCGACCACAATCAAGGGATTTCTGTACAGCATTGGAGATTGTAAGAAGGGCATCACATGCTCCAAGGCCTTTACGAAAACCAAATTGCAAACTAGGGAGTAGATGATTACCTTCAGCAAACCTATTAAGACGTTTTGCCAGAAGACGTTCAAAAACTTTAGATAATATGGGAGTTATGGAAATTGGGCGGTAATCAGTGGGACTTGAGCTACCACAAACACATTTACATAGAGGAGTAACATTACCAATTCTCCAACTAGTGCTAAAAGCTCCTCTTCTTGCTAACTTGCGCAAAATAACAGATAACTTTGGAGCTAAGAAATCTGCTGTCTTTATAAAAAACAAAGGAAAAATACCATTTGGGTCTACACCTCCATAAGCATCAAGGTCCATCAACAGAGCTTTAATCTCACGAGATCGAAAAGCTAAACTAGTTAGTTTAGCCTCAGGAAAACAGGAATGAGGAAGTTCAAGTTTTTCATTACTCTGTTTACTGTCAAAAACATCAGCCAAAAGGGTTGCCTTTTCCTTTGGACAGTGAGTGACTGAGCCATCTGGTTTAAGTAAAGGAGGAACTGTTGCATCTACACCAAAGAGTGCAGATTTAAGGGTAGACCACCATTTATGTTCCTGAGTTGTATATATATATACAGTACATATATACATATGATATATATACATATATGTATACACATATATATACTTTATCATATTAAACATATGACAAAAAATTAGAAGGAATTTTCAACCCGTTATTAGATGAAACAATAAGAGAAATTACTCGAGTGCCATTTGTGCATAAGATCATGGTGAGGGGTAGATGGAGATGGTTTGGGCATGCTCTTCGCACTCCACAAAGCACTAGAAAAGTTGGAAGACCCAGGTATACAGGTTTGGCGTGAAGTAGGAGATGATGAATGGAAAAGTATTGATTTAAAACCTCAAGCTTAAGACGACTGGCGAAATCTAACCAAGACCATTGCGTCGATATGCGTAGGATGATGATAATGATGATGATAATGATGATGGTGATGATTGAATATTTGTATTTCAGTCGTTGTCTTCAGACTTGGAGACACTACGTAGTAGCTACTTTTTACTACATGACCCAAATTAACCTATTGATGTTTGGAATGGCGATATCCTGTTTAAAATCTTCACTAAATTCACAATTTATTACTTCCTAAAGACTAATTATTTTTCATTAGTTCCTAATAGAGTAATGAAGAACTTTTTTTTAAATGCAAGTTAAAATGACAGCATATCGTATAACACGGTTAGCTTTAAGCATTCTTTTACAATATCCAAACTCATTCTCTCTTCCAGATGACAAGTTCTCCATCACTGATGCGAATAAATCTTTGGACATGATAGTGGCAAATCCTTCTACTTCTATTCTAGCTTTCTGGACAAGCGATAGAAATAACAAAATCACCCTCGAAGGACTTCATATTTTAGGCAACTATCGTCACTGAAAAATTGAATATATACACAATTCAATCGAATCAAATATATGGAATTTCTTTGACATTTATAGAAGTGGTATCAAAAGTCTTCGATCACTCAATGAATTCTCTGACTTCACAAAACCGTAATGATGCAACCAGGAAATAAGAACAAAAATTAGTTATTGGTGATTACTTAAAAAAAAAAAAATCTTTTGAGAACACTCTTTCTTGAACCTTTAATGTCAATTAATTGTTTCAGTCTGAATCATAAAAGAAAAATTTCAAGTTAACTTCGAATGCAAAACACTTAGTTTATTGCAAAATCACCGTCAAATAGGGTCTCGTGAAGGTTTAAAGGTCGCTCATGAATGGCAGAAGCGAGGGACAGTGACAATGCCCTAGCAGGACAATGCTCTAGAGACTGATAAGTGCTCAGTCCCCCTCTCACCCTGAGCAAGGACCAGGGAGGGCCGGGCAATGGCTGCTGATGACTCAGCAGGTAGAGCTATAGGCTCCCAACTACATCCTTAGCTCACAAGGATGATGAGGTTGCAGACACTACAAGAAACTATCGAGCTTGAGCGGAACTCGAATCCCCGTCCAGCAGATCGCCGGAGAGGGATGTTTCCAATAGGCCATCACAACCCTAGAATTCTGTGCGTTAATTATATGGCAATTTAATCAGTGCGAGATGCAAAAAAGATCTTCAATTAATTCTTTATTATTTTACCTCATAAAGTTACAACGTTATATTTACAATTAATAGTCTATTGTTCTTGAACTAATACGAATAAATCATGTTAAAAATGGTTACATACCTTCGCCTATATCCCGTTGTATATCACACAATAGGCGATTAAATTATGCATATTTTCTACTAGTTTCACGCAAATTGGATAAAAATTGATCATGATATAGCGAAAAGATGTTTTTAACCTTTAAAGGGCCTTGAACTTCGACCCAATAACTTCCAAAATATAATTAAATTGTCGTTGGATCATGGCCAATCATTCCACAAAATTTTATGAGATTCGGTCAAACAGTTTTTGAGTTATGAGAATCACAACCAATCAAACATACAAACATAAATGCATAAATACACGCCTATCAAAACTTAACCTTAACAGTGAAGTTGGCGAAGGTAATAAAATTGTTTGGTAGGTGTTCTTTCATATTCCAAATAAATATTCATACTCACTTTTGAGCTACCAAACACTCAAAGGAAAGAAACCATTTCTGTACACTGCTGTTAGTTACATCATTAAGGTATTTTCTGCTTCTATGTGTCATTCACTGATAAGTAAAACTATAATAAAATTGGTTTACAATTGATCTTTCTAACAGGCAAATGATTGTTAGCTTAATATGACAGATATATCTAAAGTTGTGGATAATTTTAAATGCAATGGCTTTTCAAAGTTTTTCTTTCCAAGGGAGTGGAAATTTATCCAGGCGACAAAAGATATCCAGTACATTCGTCATATGATTTAAATATCACAATCAAGAGCACCAAAAAGACCTACTGGAGATTTTGTGACGACATATATCAATGTGGTGAGTCAATGTTCTTTTATATCCTCTTTTCGAAAGCCTTCGATTTCTATATCTTCCTAATACTGTATCATGAAATTAATATATTCACAATGTTAATTAAAAAAATATTTCAGTTTTATGTACGCTGTGTGATACTCAAAATACCTAAGAATGTACACGACAGACAGATCTTGTAGTTCGTGTAGTGCATGTGGTTTCCTTGTGTGACAGGACCTGGAAAACAGCTCTTAAAGTAAAGTCGAGTCAAGTATGGTCATTTGGACTAACAACAGAGCAAATGCCTCTGTCCCATCCTAATATCTCGTGTTTTTCGTATTCTTTCTTAGCTCACTTTCTTAGTAACATCCATCTCCTTACCTCTGCGATTTGATTTGGGCTATGCTGTTTAACCAGTGGGGATACCTTGACGGGGTGAAAGCGGTTGAGTATATCTAAGGTCAGCAAAGCTGTACTAGTCTAACCAGTGGGGATACCTTGACGGGGTGAAAGCGTTTGAGTATATCTAAGATCAGCAAAGCTGTACTAGTCAAGGCCACCAATGCTAGGTTGGTTTAATGTAAGCGATCAGACGAAAATCTACCGCCAGCACCAATCCGCACTGGCCAGCGTGATGATGAATTCTGGCCTTTGTCCCGCTTAGGACTAGAAACTGCTGCGTTTTTTGTTGATGTTTAAGCTAAGCTAATCTAACAAAACTCTATTGCAGATCTTCCAGCACCAGTTCCCCCTGCAACTGAATGTCCTGTTGGTTCAACAACAACTCAAAGCAGCATTGTCTCATCCACGACTCAAAGCAGCATTGTCTCATCCACTGTCCCAACGCCAAGCACCAGAGAGACTGCTCTGAACTTCACATCAATTGTTTTACTAAGTATCTGTTGTGTGTTGGTCGCGATCGTCATAGGAATGGCTGTTTACATCATCCGAGGGAGAAGAGCTTCACTTAATGGTAAATATTTGCTGTGAATAAGGCTTATTCTCTTTAAAACTAACTACTACCACCGTTTCAAAGTGAGCAGTGTCCTCTGCTGAAGTTGAAGATTTGTTTAACCCTATCTTATAGACAATTCTGTCATATTATATACACATTCTTTAACATAGATAAGTGATAATACAGCCAATAGATATAGCCCTATAAACATTCCTGACATTCACATAAGCACAGAAACTTACAAGCAGCGCAATCGGAACAACTACACCTTTTATTTGACGGCACAAGCGGTGGTTGAGAACCCAATGCTGAGAGAAACCTGATTTTTAAAAAATTAGTTTCTGCCAAAATTACTGCCAGATTTCATACACAAAATATTAAGGATTCAAATCAGGCACAACATTTTGCATACTATCAAGTTAAAATCACGTTAAGTTGTTATTGAAAAGGGGGTTTCTCTAATGGTCCCATAATCTGTCTCAGGTACTCTGAAACCTTTAACCCTGTGATGGAAAAAGACAAGTATTCCGTTTTGGATGCTGCAGCAGACAGAATAGATATCTGTTTCCTAAAATGAAATTTATCACTTGAATATTCTATGCTGGTTTTGGTAAACTATTGGAAACGTCCCTGTCTGGCGATATGCTGGACCGGGGTTTGGGACTCGCTCAAACTCGATAGTTTCTAGTAGTGTCTGCAACCTCACCATCCTTGTGAGCTAAGGAAGGCAGGTTTCGGGAGAGTCTATAGGTCTACCTGCTGAGTCATCAACAGCCATTGCCTGGCCCTCCCTGGTCCTAACTCAGGCATTGATCATACGTATATATGATCAGTCACTAGGACATTATTGCTGTTCCTCGCCTTTGCAATTCATGAGCGATCTTTAAATAAAAACAAAACGATGGATACGAGAGCAAACTAAAGTAGAGGATATTCTAACAACATGTAAGGAAAAAATGGACATGGGCGGGACATATAATAGAATAAGACTTAAAGAATAAGAGAATGGGTCCCTAGAAAATGCGAAAAGAAGCAAGGGAAGGAAGAGAAGACGATGGATTGACGAACTAAGAAAATTTGCGCGTATAGACTGGCATAGAAAAACAATAAACAGTCGGGAGTGGAGTTCCATGTGTGAAGCCTTTGTTCTGAAGTGGACAAGTAACGGCTCATGATGATATATATCATCATCATCCTCTCCTAGGGCTATTGACGCAAAGGGCCTCGGTTAGAATTCGCAAGGCGTCTCTATGTTGAGCTTTTAAATCAATACTTCTCCAGTCATCATCTCATACTTTACGCTTCATAGTCCTCAGCTATGTAGGTCTGGGTCTTCCAACTCTTTTAGTGCCTTGTAGAGTCCAGTATAGAATTTGTTGAACTAATCACTCTTGGGGAATGCGAAGAGCAACCTAAAACATCTCCATCTACCACTCAATATGATCTCATCCACATATGGCACTCGAGTAATCTGATACACACACACACACACACACACACACACATATATATATATATATATATATATATATATATATACATATATATATATGATAATTTCGTTCCTAACTCAGGATTTTCATTTATTCAAATAAGTAAGGCATAATTACCTTTTAATATCATATTCACTCTCTCATGACATCACAAGGCAGTAATAATACTAAAAAGAATCTCCCTATAGGGTCTGGGGCCCCGTGGAAGAGTTCTTTCAACATTAGAAGGTTTTTGGGGCTTATTTGAATATACAATATATATATATATATATATATATATATATATATATATATATACATATATATGTATATATATATATATATATATATATATATATATATAACTAGTATACCAAAGGCATCGAAAATAATGTCTAAATATTTAGATAGATGAGCACATATGCACATAGATTCAATCCTTCACACACCCCTTCCCCTTTTCCTAAGTACAACCCGCGAGTTTGACAATTTGTGGGGGAGTGTGGTTCCTGAGTGTATTTTCCTGGGTACACCCTTCCACACGGGTACTAATATATATATATATATATATATATATATATATATATATATATATATATATATATGTGTGTGTGTGTGTGTGTGTGTGTGTGTGTCTGTGTGTGTGTGTGTATACGTAAATATATATATATATATATATATATATATATATATATATATATATATATATATATGTATGTATATATATACAGTATATATATATATATACATATATGTATATATATATATATATGTGTGTGTGTGTGTGTGTATTATATATATATATATATATATATATATATATATATATATATATATATATATATATATAGAAACTCTTTATTATAGGGAGATGCCATTTAACATGGGCTGGAAATAAGAGAAAAATCCAAATGAATTTTGTCCACATAAATCCAAGAGTATACCGTTTTTAGGGAGAGTCTGGTTAACATTACATAAACCGCTAACATTGACTGAGTTTCTAGTTCAGGTAAAACTAGTTATATGCTTCTCTACCCTGAGATGAAGAGGGTTCTATTACAGAAATGTATAATGAGTTAACTAACAAAAGCTATTCTTTGTGCTAACATCATTGCCTGTTTTAGGAACCACCGATTATCCGTTCTAAAATTCTGTGCTTGAGTGTACCCTCAACCAAGAGATCTCTAACCCAAGCCAGTGGAACACCATGGTATAGAGGCAATGGCCCTACACAAGACAAGAGAACAATGGTTATATTTTGGAGTGTCCTTCTCCTTGAAGAGCTGCTTACCTTAGCTAGAGAGTCTCTTCTACCTTTATAGAGTGAAAAGTAGCCACTGAACAAGTACACCAGTCACCTGTTGAGATACCACCGTTAGAGAGTTATAGAGTCTTTCAACTGGCAAAACAGTACTACATTGGATCCTTCTCTCTGGTTAAGGTTCACTTTCCCTTTGCCTACATATACACACCGAATAGTCTGGTATATTCTGCACTTATTCTTTTCTGTCCTCATACTCCTCTGAGGACACTGAGATTACCAATCAATTTTTTTTTCTCAACCAACGGGTTAACTACTGTACTGAAATCGTTCAGTGGCTACTTTCCTCTTGGCAAGGGTAGGAGAGATTCTTTAGCTATGGTAAGCAACTCTTCTAGGAGAAGGACACTCCAAAATCAAACCATTGATCTTTAGTCTTGGGTAGTGCCATAGCCTCTGTACCATGGTCCTTCACTGTCTTGGGTTAGAGTTCTCTTGCTTGAGGGTACAATCTGGTACAATATTCTCTCTTATTTCTTTTCCTCTTGTTTTGTTAAAGTTTTTAGAGTTTATATATTATGAGATATTTATTTTAATGTTACTCTTCTTAAAGTAATCTATTTTTCCTTGTTTCCTTTCCTCACTGGGCCATTTTCCCTGTTGGAGCCCCTGAGCCTATATCATCCTGCCTTTCCAACTAGGCTTGTAGCTTAGCAAGTAATAATAACAATAATAATTCCGTTTCAGAGCCTGGATCGAACATGAATTCAGAGGCTATTTACGAAGAGGTCGAGCTGTCAGGCAATGTTTCCAGAGCACAACAGAACCATGACTTCGAAAATGTCGTCTATGGAGCAGTGATTCCGAGACAGGCATGAGGACAGGGGTAATGCAGGGTGATCCTCTGCCTTCTTGGTGTTTTTCATGGATGCCATGAACACAGGAAGAAGGCCATAATCAATATGCAAGTCACGTCCTTTCAGTGGCACGAACAGAGAAAAAGAGTACAGATAATATGAATAATGTTCCTAACAAGAATCTAACTTAGAATCTAACTTACAAGAGAGAAATTTTCACTTTTTTTCCCCAAGTCTATTCCACCTGGCTAAAGATCATGATGATTTAGTTGGAAAGTGAAGCGTCGAAATAATTCCCTGTTGTTCTCTTGGAGGTAAATAGAATATAATAAATCTATTTGGTGATATCATGTAATTGAAAAGATGTATTAAGGTTACACTGATTCAAAGAGATGATGATCGAGACCTGACTACTCAGATGTGGTAAAAAGTAGAAATATTGATGATTCACTTTAAAATCTCTGCCACAATCTCTTTCTGTATAAAATATCTTTACTTTTAGCCAAACAACATTTCCTTATGTTGAAAATGAGACCAGAGCTTAGAATAACTGGTCTTAATCTGAAAAGAAAATGTTATGTACGTGGCCTTTCTAAGTCTCAAAATCCTGTATGTTTTTCATTTAATTGTGGGCACCTTTATTTACTTATTTCTTTAACCTTACAAACCTTATTCTAATGTATGCATATTCAATTTCTGTATTTACATTTTCGTTACATAGTGGCGTAGCTAGAAATTTAGGGTCGGGGGGGGGGGGGGGGGCTGACTTAGTAAAGACAACCTACCCCCCTTACCGAATAGTAATTCTAATTGTATACTTCCATTTTTTTTTCTCTGACCCTGCTTTGGAGGGACCCCTCTCTTGGAGGCCAAGGGGCCCTTTTCAAAAAGGTTCCCCACTCTTAGCTATGCCACTGAACAGACTTATATTTGTTTCATGATTTACTTAAGCTTCCAATTAATCTATTTTATGCATTAATAAGGAGAGACAACCTTATTTGAAGCCACATACCATGTGGATCTAATAAGGCTTTTACTTTCATATCTGGCAAATAAAAATGTTCTCAAAGACCTTGGAGTTTTCATGAGTATTATGAAATGTCTTTGTGTAATTATAACTGTTTTTAAATGAGTCTTTGAGGACAAAAAAAATAAAGAATAAAGAATATTCAAAATAGCATTATTATTATCACTTGTGAATTCCATCTTTTTATTATTATTATTATTATTATTATTATTATTATTTGCTAAGCTACAGCCCTAGTTGGAAAAGCAAAATGCTATAAGGCTATAAGCCTGAGGGCTTCAACAAGGAAAGTAGCCCAGTGAGGAAGGGAAATAAGGAAACTACAAGTAAATAACAACTAAATTAAAATAATTTAAGAAAAACAACATCAACACAAATCTTTCACATATAAACTATAAAAACTTTAACAAAACAAGAGGAAGAGAAATAAGATTGAATAGCGTGCCCGAGTGTACCCTCAAGCAAAAGAACTCTAACCCAAGACAGTGAAGGACTATGGTCCAGAGCCTATGGTACTATCCAAGACCAGAGAACAATGGTTTGATTTTGGAGTGTCCTTCTCCTAGAAGAGCAGCTTACCATAGCTAAGGAGTCTCTTCTACCCTTGCCAAGAGGAAAGTAGCCACCGACCACTTACAGTGTAGTAGTTAACCCCTTAAGAGAAAATGAATTGTTTGGTCATTTCAGTGTTGTCAGGTGTATGAGGACAGAGGACACTATGTAAACAATAAGCCATACTACTCAGTGTATGTGTAGGCAAATGGAAAATGAGCCGTAACCAGAGAGAAGAATCCAATGTAGTACTGTGTGGCCAGTCTAATTACCCAATAACTCTCTAGCGGTAGTATCTCAACGGATGGCCGGTGCCCTGGCCAACCTACTACCTGGCAAGAAATATATTCGGGTCAGACACTGAGACATAAATGAAATGCACTTACTCCTTAAAGCAAGTGTATAAGAGAATAATCTCTCTCTCTCTCTCTCTCTCTCTCTCTCTCTCTCTCTCTCTCTCTCTCTCTCTCTCTCTCTCTCTCTCTCTCCATTTTTTCTAGACACTAGAAATTAACTTTTGAATACCAAGGGCCTTCGGATTAACAAAGAATTCTTCGGAAGTAATTATGACATAAAAAGGAAATCAAATAACCAAAGAGAAGAAATAACAAAGGAAAGGATCAACAGGATGCCAAGAATAAGCGTAGTCAGAAAGGGCTTCTTAAGCGATGAGTTTTGATATATATATATATATATATATATATATATATATATATATATATATATATATATATATATATATATATATATATATATATATATATGTCACTAACACTCGAGGTTTATTTCTTTTTTTTCAAATTAGCCATAAATACCATTTAATATCGAATTCGCTCTGACATGGGAACTTGGAGTCTTAGACGCACAAGGAAATTCCCTTTCATGATAACTAGCCTAGCCCAGCCAGGGACTCGAACCTATGATCGATAAAAAATAAGGTAAACATTAGACTGTTTTGACCACCCGGCAATTAGATAATAAAAAACAAATGAAGTTAACTAAACTTAAGTAAAATTGGACAATCATGGCTGGAGATAAGGATGACAAAGAGAAGCAGAGAGAGAGAGAGAGAGAGGATATCCGTTTTTGAAATGTCAAATGTCATCAGCAAGACGTCATCTCATCCACAAAGTAACAAACAGATTAGCAATTAATGAAACCGGGAGTGGTTTAGTTCAAAGCACTTGATAATGGATTATCTTTATATATTATAGTGAATTGGGTGTATTTATCAATAAACCTTTTAATTGACTACTAACTAACACATATCAAGCCTACTGGAGTGTCCCTGGTTGCATTTCCGTTGCTAAAACAAAGACGTTTAATCATCTTACAAATCCGGTAGGAAATGTGAATTATATTTACATTTTCCTCTGATCCCAGGACGCCATTTGTTCTTTACTAGTTCTTTACTAGCCTACAGAGACGCAACAAGACAAAGCCTCTTCTTCAGCAGTGATTAAGTGAAAAAGAAAATCAAGTGAAACTTTTTTTCAGTGACGAGCCAAAGAGGAATCATAAATTCATTTCTCCAGAGGACTCAGAAGTGAGTTTGACCAACTGGGATCAATTTCTTGACAGGATTCCAACGACCAACTATGGTGAAACTACTGCTCTTCCCTTTTGCACTGATTCTGACCTTTGTGTCTGCTCAAGAAGGTAAGAATCACTTCGCTTTAAGGTTAAAAGAGACTTTTTAGCCATGGTAAGCAGATCTTTCTAGGAGGAGGACACTCCAAAATCAAACCAATGTTCTCTAGTCTTGCGTAGTGCCATTGCCTCTGTACTATGGTATTCCACTGTCTTGGGGTAGAGTTCTCTTGCTTGAGGGTACACTTGGGCACACTATACTATATATTTTTCTTCCTCTTGTTATTTTGAAGATTTTATAGTTTATATAAGAAAGATATATTTTAATTTTGTTAATGTTATTGAAATATTTTATTTTATTTTTCATTAAGTTTCTTGTTGCTTTTTATTTTCCTTATTTCCTTCCCTCACTGGGCTACTTTCCCAGTTGGAGCCCTTGGGATTATAGCATCTTGCTTTTCTAACAAGGGTTGTAGCTTAGCAAGCAATAATAATAATAATAATAATAATAATAATAATAATAATAATAATAATAATAATAATAATAATTATTATAATAATAATTAAAATAATAATAATAATAATAATAATAATAATAATAATAATAATAATAATAATTTATGATATACTTTAGTAAGAAAGAAAAATGTGGGTCTTATAAATGCCTTGAAATGAAAATAAAATCTAAGTGGCCTATCAAAGTTTGCTAGAAATTTGGAAGCAAACGATTCTTTAAAATAAAAAAAAAAATTAATATGAATTTCGAAACACATGAAGGATTTCCAGCAAAGCTTCACACAACTTCCTGACCGATCTCACAAGGTCTCCCCCTCTTCGACGGAGGTTATGATTCCATTTTTTCAAGGGGATTAACGTCAATTTATTGAAATTATTATCATTAACGAAATCATTACGGTAATCATTAAAATTATTATCATTGAAATTATTAAAATTAATTACTATATATATGGGAACTATATAAACAAATCAAACGATAAACTTTGAAATGTGAATGCAGGTATCATTCAAAAAGGCAGCTCAGTTGCATATTATTATTATTATTATTATTATTATTATTATTATTATTATTATTATTATTATTATTATTATTATTATTATTATTATTATTAGCTAAGCTACAACCAAAGTTTGAAAAGCTGGATGCTACAGTACCCAGAGCTCCAACAGGGAAAAATAGCCCAGCAAGGAAAGGAAAAGAGGAAATAAATAAACTATTTGAGAAGTAATGAACAATTGAGATTAAAATATGTAACTACCAAAGATGAATACCACTGCAGCCCACTCTCCAGTGACTGAATCCTACATGCACAGCCCTTCGCCAAGGACTTGGGCTAAGAGCCAGCAGTAAGAATTCCTTCATGACGTCATGAAAATACGGAATAAAGTGCTTGCTTGACGTTCATTATCATATTAAACATATGACAAAAAATTCGAAAGAATTTTTAAACTGTTATTAGGTGAAACTATAAGAGAGATTACTCGAGTGCCATATGTGGATGAGATTATGGTGAGATGTAGATGGAGATGGTTTGGGCATGCTCTTCGCACTCCCCAAGAGAGATTAGCTCACAAAACTTTTAACTAGGCTCCACAAGGCACTAGAAGAGTTGGAAGACCCAGACCTACATGTTTGGCGTGAAGTAGGAGATGTTGAATGGAAAAGTATTGATTTAAAACCTCAAGCTTGAGACGAATGGCCAAATCTAACCAAGACCATTGCGTCGATATGCGTAGGATGATGATGATAATGATGATGATGATGACTGAATATTTATATTTCAGTCGTTGTCTTCAGACTTTGAGACGCTACGTAGCAGCTTCTTTTTACTACATGAACTAAATTAACCTATTGATGTTTGGAATGGCGATATACTGTCTTAAAACCTTCCCTAAATTCCCAATATATTACTTCCTCAAGACTAGTTATTTTCACTGGTTCCTAACAGAGTAATGAAGAACTTTTTTAATTCAAGTTAAAATTACATTATGCCTTATAACACACTTTGCTTTAAGCATTCTTTTACAATGTCCAAACTCATTCTCTCTTCCAGATGACAAGTTCTCCATCTCTGATGCGAATAATACTGTCAACTTCATATTTTCTTCCTACACTGCTCTCGCTTCCTGGACCAGCAATATAAACAACAAAATCACCTTCGAAGGATTTCCGAATTTACAAAACAATCCTCAGCGACAAATTGAATGTATATACAATTCAATTAAATCAAATACATGGAATTTATTTGAAATTTATAGAAAAGATTGGGTAAGTATCAAAAGTCTTCGATCATTCAATGAATTCTCTGACCCCACAAAACCGTAATGATGCAATCAAAAAATAAGAACAAAAATCAATAATTTATTGGTGATTACTTTTCAAAAAACAATTCTTTTGTGAACACTTTCTTTAGCTTTCAAAGTTAAATAATTGTTTCATTTTGAATCAAAGATGAAAATTTTCAAGTTAAATTTGAATACAAAAGACTTAGTTTATTGGAAGATCACTGTCAAAAAGGGTCTCTTAACGGTTTAAAAGTCCTTAATGAATGGCAGAGACAAGGGACAGTGACAATGCCCTAGCAGGACAATGCCCTATGCACATTTTGGCACTAGTTTCGGCAAATTGGATAAAAATTGACCACGATATAGCAAAAAGATGTTTTTGACCTTTACATGGCCTTGAACTTTGACCCAGTAACTTCAAAAATATAATTAAATTGTCGTTGGATCATGGCCAATCATCCCACGAAATCTTATGAGATTCGGTCAAATAGATTTTGAGTTATGCGAATCACAAACGAACAAACACACAAACATAAATAAATAGATACACGCCTATCAAATCATGAGCCATCACAACGAAGTTGATAAGGTAATAGAATTCTTTCTTAATTGTTCTTTCATATTCCAAATAAATATTCATACTCACTTTTGAGCTACCAAACACTCAAAGGAAAGAAACCATTTCTGAACCCTGCTGTTAGTTACATCATTAAGGTATTTTCTGCTTCTATGTGTCATTAACTGTTAAGTAAAACTATAATAAAATTGGTTTACAATTGATATTTCTAACAGGCGAATGATTGTTAGCTTAATATGACAGATATATCTGATGTTGTGAAAAATTTTCAATGCAATGTCTTTTCAAAGTTTTTCTTTCCAAGGGAGTGGAAATTTATCCAGGCGACAAAAGATATCAGGTATATTCGTCATATGATTTAAATATCACAATCAAGAGCACCAAAAAGACCTACTGGAGATTTTGTGACGACATATATCAATGTGGTGAGTCCATTTTCTTTTATAATATCTTTTGGAAAGTCCTCAATTTCTATATATCCCTAATACTGCATCCTGAAATTAATATATTCACAATGTTAACTAAAAAATTATTTCAGTTTTATGTACGCTGTGTGATACTCAAAATACCTAAGAATGTACACGACAGACAGATCTTGTAGTTCCTGTAGTGCATAGGGTTTCCTTGTGTGACAGAACCTGGAAAACAGCTCTTAAAGTAAAGTCGAGTCAAGTATGGTCATTTGGACTAACAACAGAGCAAATGCATCTGTCCCATCCTAATATCTCGTGTTTTTCGTATTCTTTCTTAGCTCACTTTCTTAGTAACATCCTTCTCCTTGGCTCTACGATTTGATTTGGGCTATGCTGTTTAACCAGTGGGGATACCTTGACGGGGTGAAAGCGGTTGAGTGTATCTAAGGTCAGCAAAGTTGTACTAGTTTAACCAGTGGGGATACCTTGACGGGGTGAAAGCGGTTGAGTGTATCTAAGGTCAGCAAAGCTGTACTAGTCTAACCAGTGGGGATACCTTGACGGGGTGAAAGTGTTTGAGTATATCTAAGATCAGCAAAGCTGTACTAGTCAAGGCCACCAATGCTAGGTTGGTTTAATGTGAGCGATCAGACGAAAATCTACCGCCAGCACCAATCCGCACTGGCCAGCGTGATGATGAAAACTGGCCTTTGTCCCACTCTGGACTAAAAACTGCTGCGTTTTTTGTTGATGTTTAAGCTAAGCTAATCTAACAAAACTCTATTGCAGATCTTCCAGCACCAGTTCCCCCTGCAACTGAATGTCCTGTTGGTTCAACAACAACTCAAAGCAGCATTGTCTTATCCACGACTCAAAGCAGCATTGTCTCATGCACTGTCCCAACGCCAAGCACCAGAGAGACTGCTCTGAACTTCACAACAATAGTTTCACTAAGCATCTGTTGTGTGTCGGTCGCTATCGTGATAGGAATGGCTGTTTACATCATCCGAGGGAGAAGAGCTTCACCTAATGGTAAATATTTGCTGTAAACAAAGCTAATTCTCTTTACCATTTCATAAATTTTCACTTTAGTGATGAATAGAATGTAGAAAAGGAGAAAAGATCTCGGTATGGGGTAAGAAAAGGGGTAAAAAAGCAAAAAGTAAATAATACTTGAGGAAAGTGAGAAGTTCCTCTTTGGAATCTGAGAATTTCATAGTTTTTTTTTTTTTTTCAAGATAATTTGTGATAGATACGCATGTACCACAGTATGAATAAGAAATATTAAACCACATATAGCTATATCCACCAATACATTTCTGGCACTCACACCCGTATACAAATTTACAAAAACCGTTATAGAGATCATAACACATTCTATTCGATAGGAAAAGTAGAAGTTAAGAACCAAATGCTAAATACGCCTAAAATTTTGAAGGAAAATCAGTTTACAGGTCGGGTATGAATGGGAGAGGCAAGGGACAGTGACACTACCCTAAAGACAGCCCATATATACATATGATCAGCGCCTAATCCCCTCTCCATCAAGCTGGATCAGGGAGGGTCAGGTAATGGCTGATGATGACTCAGCAGGTAGATGTATAGGCTCCCCAAAACACCAATCCTTAGTTCACACCCTCCTCATCAAGCTAGAACCAGGGAGGGCTAGGCAATGCCTAATGATGACTCAGCAGGTAGACTATAGGCTCCTCCAAACACCCATCCTTAGCTCACAATGCTTGCAAGTTTGCAGACACTACAAGAAACTATCTAGCTTAAGCGGGTTTCGAACCCAAGTACAGCATGTCGCCAAGTAGGGCCGTTTCCAATGGACTACCACAAACCCTAATTAGGTGCTGATGATCATACTAAAATAGAGGAAAAAGTATAGAATAAAATTAAATATTAGTGCACACTCACATTCAAATAAAGTTTTATCATGTTATCCTTTAAAGAACACAGTATCTATTACTCAATATTTGATTTTATGAGACGCGTTTGTGCTGACTTGCAGGAGTGTCCTTTTATCTCAGAAAAGTGTCCTACTAGCTGATAGGTTAGAATTATCTTGATTATAGTACGTCGGGAATACCCAAATACCGGATGTTGAAGTATAAGCAAGATAAGAAGTTGCTCCGCTTCTGACTGACATATCATTATGTGTATAGAATTTAGGCCATAGAATCAAAACCTGGAGTTGGAGAAGCCATCCAGTGTCTAGTTTTTGGTAGTTCCATAGCCTCTGTACCATGATATGTGCTATCTTGGATTAGAGTTCTCTTGCTTGAGGGTACACTCAGGCACACTATTCTATATGTTTACTTTCCTCACTGGGCTATCTATCCCTGTTGGAGCCCTTGGGCTTATAGCACCCTGCTGTTCCAACTAGGTTTGTAACTTAGCAAATAATAACAATGATTGTACCATAGCCTCTGTACCATGATATGTGCTATCTTGGATTAGAGTTCTCTTGCTTGAGGGTACACTCAGGCACACTATTCTATATGTTTACTTTCCTCACTGGGCTATCTATCCCTGTTGGAGCCCTTGGGCTTATAGCACCCTGCTGTTCCAACTAGGTTTGTAACTTAGCAAATAATAACAATGATTGTACCATAGCCTCTGTACCATGGCCTTCCGCTGTCTTGGGTTAGAGTTCTCATGTTTGAAGGTACAATCAGACGCACTAATCTATGTTTCCTTATTTCCAGTCTTCACGGGGCTAGTTTCCCTTTTGGAGCCCTTGGGCTTACAGTACCCTGCTTTTCCATCTTGGGATGTAGCTTGGCTAGTAATAATAATAATAATAATAATAATAATAATAATAATAATAATAATAATAATAATAATAATAATAATGTATATGTATATATGGTCAGACTCTAGGTCATTGTCACTGTCCCTTGTCCCTACCACTCATGAGCAACCTTTAAACCTTGAACCCTTTCCATTTCAGAGCCAGCAAGGAACTTGGAACCAGAAAACACTTCACATAACCCCCAGATGTTCAATGTCAGCACTTTCTCCAGCCAACAAGAGGATCACGAGAGTGTTAACAGCCTCTGTGGAGTTTCGATTAACAGAGAATCGCCAAAATAAACTCGAGAAAAGTGCCCAATATGTGAAGATGCATTTGAACACACTGAATAGGATGACCTGAGGACTTTGTAGTTTATATATCACCATATTTAATCTAATTTTGTTACTTATCTTAAGATATTTTATAGTCTTTATTCTTAAGATATTTTATAGTCTTTATTCTTAAGATATTTTATATTCTTTATTCATAAGATGTTTTATATTCTTTGTTCGTTAATTTTCATATAGTTTATTTTTTCCTTTCCTATTTGGGCTATTAGAACGTTTGGGCTTATGTAATCCTGCTGTTCTAACAAGGGCTGTTGCTTAACTAGTAGT